>NW_026526666.1:102974641-103032141 GCF_024362965.1 Panthera pardus | reverse complement strand
GCCGGGGGAAGGAAACCAACCTCAGCTGACTTTTCTTAAGTAACAAGGGCCTGGGCTACCTGACAGCATCGACGGAGAAGCCAAGTGCTCCTGAACACACTGCCCTCACGTCTACCCCCGGCCCTTGCTCGAGACACATAGCTTCTGGGACGAAGGGGAGGGTGGAGCTGTGCTCACTGAGCACCTGCCGTGCAAAGACCCTGTGCCTTCTAGTCTCTAGTTTGCATTAATTTGCATGTGCATCAGTGATCTACGCTGCGTAACAAATTACCACCAATTTAGCAGGCTGGCAACAACACAAATGATTACCTTGCAGTTTCCAAAGGTCGAGAGCCAAGGTCCAGGTTAGCTGGGTCCCCTGCTCAGGGTCTCACCAGGCTGAAATCAAGGTGGCAGCCAGGGCTGGGAGCTCCTCGGATGCCATCTGAATCTGGCCCCCACACTTGAAGGGCACGGAGAGGGCGAAGAAAGAAGCATACCACCCCAGATTGGTGGGTGGCAGTTCCAATAAGCAAGGGGGCACCCCGAGACGAGCGGATCTCCCCACTCCCCCACCAAATCTCAAAGCTTTATACAGAGGCCTTAACTGGGTTCAATCACACATACCAGCCACAGGCTGTCAACACAAGCTATCTCAAGGCTGTATCTTTGGGGCAGCCTCTGGGAATGGGGGAGGCAAGCAGAATGCACTGTCCAAGGACGGGGGAGGGAGTGATGAGTGTCCATTGGCTGAGCAGCCTGAAGGTCAACTGGTGACCACATGCTCTTTATGACCTCACACAATAGCTCTCGCGTCATAGACTCAGGGTCCCTCTTCCCAATGCACTGGTTGTCGTACGAATTCAGCTCCTTGCAGTTGTAGGACTGAGACCCTCAACCCCTAGGGGTCACCTGCCCTTCCTTTCCATGTGATTTCCCACCCCCCTCCACAATATGGCAGCTTATTTTCTCAAGGTCAACAGAGGAGTATCTGCTGCTTCAAATCTCTCTGACTTTTTTCTTCTCTGACTTCTAGGTTTTTCAGTTGAAGCGCTCACCGATTAGGTCAGGCCCACCCAGAACCATCTCCCTTTTAATGAACTTAAAGGCCGCCAATTAGAGACTTCGGTCACATCTGCCGGGTCACTTCACCTTGCCGTCGCATGTAACCTATCCACGGAGTGACGTCTCATCATACTCTGAGTCCCGCCCACTTGAAGGGACGAGACCTTTCAGGGTGTACCCCTGGCAGCCATCTTAAACACCTGCCCGCTGCAGCTTCCGCGCCACCTTTTGCACGTACAATTTCCTGGCTTCAGCGGCACTGCAGCTCGGGTGGCCTGGGTTGAGCCTCCGCTCTGGCTCCCACTAGCTGTGCGACCTCGGGCAGGCCACCTCTCCCTCAGCTTCCTCATCTGGAAACTGGCTCAATGACACCACCTCCTTGGCAAGTTGCCCCCAAGGTTAAGTGACAGAGGCACGTGGCTGCTTCGCCTTTTGCTGAGCGAGCAGGGAGCGCTCGGCAGACACCTGCTCGGGTGCCTCGGCCTGGTTTCCGTACTCTTCCCCATTGCCATGCCGGAACCGAGACGCTTCGTCCCCCAGGGCGCCACCCTCCCTCCCCCCGCCCGCAGAAGCCTTCTCCATCCCAGGAGCAGACGGAGACGGGGCAATTAGCCTCCAGTAATAAAAGTACACGGGGCCGTCGGCTGGGCTGCCAGAGGAATTTATGAAGTGCACGGAAGCTTGCGCTGCTACAGGAGAGGCTATCAGGGGACCACTTCCGAGGTAAGAACAGAAAACACACCATCCATCACTGCCAGATCCTTCCCGTGGCAAGATATTAAAGCGTCGCTGTCCCTTTCCGCATTCCCCAAACCTCATCCAGTGAGCCCGCGTTGTTGTTGTTTTATATATATAATCAGACGAGAAAAGGCAATAAACCTGATTTTTCGTGGAAAAGCTCTGTGGTCAGAAATGCCGGCTTCTGGCAGGTCGCGTCTGCAGGGGGAGCTTCGCCAGGATGCCTGAGAGCTTGCGTTTTGTTCTTTCCTTTTTTTAAAACAAAGATCCATTATGCAAATCGATCATAAAATTTTTAAAGCATCTTGTCTTGTCTCAATTAATTACAGCCTTCGCGGGCTCAGCTCGAGCAGCAGAGAAGTCTTCCTGGTACCGGGCGCTGTCCTCGGAGGGAGAGCCGCCCGCCTTGTCCTGCCCGCGGGGCCCCTGTCCCTTCAGCCCTTGCCTGGCTGGCCGACCACACTTACGTACTCACCAGCCGGCTGGCCACCTCCCTTCACCACCGTCTCTCTGTCTGCCTGTCTCTCTCTCTCTCCTTGTCTCTCTCTCTCACACACACACACACCCCTGGCAGTAGCCACTGCCCCCTCCTCCAAGAGGGTCCTTCTCCAGCTGGAGTGAAACTAATGGTCTGTAATTTATTGCTCAGTCCCTACGCTGCTGGCGAAGGGAGAGCAGCCGCTGGCTTAGCTCCACCTGGAGAGGAGAAGGGCTGAGTTCTCCAGAAGCAGCATCAGTTACCGCCTCTGTCCTCAAGTCTGCTCCCCGTCCCCCCATCTCCAGAGGAGCATGTCCGGGCCCCTCCACAAATCCCTTCCCCGCCTGACAGCCATCCTGAGGCCGCTGGGCCACCACCAGCAGCCACGCCCGGGCCTGCCATCCCCAAGTTTTCTCTGACAACCAGCCTCCCTTCTCTGCACGTCCCCACCCACTCACCCCCTTGCATGCCCACCCTGCGTCCTGGCTTCTGCCCATCTCCGGGGTCACTGCTGCACCACTCCATAGAACCTCACCCCCAAGAAAGAAGCCTGAAACTCATTCTCACTGAGGTCTAAATGGCCAATAACCACTAAAGGCACTGGCATTCTAAGAGGAATCAAAAGATGAATCCTTTGCACCCATGGGAGAGAAGACTCAACCTATCGGGGCAGAAACACGAAGTATCTTATTTCTACCCCTTCCAAAACCTGCGCCCCAAAAGTGACGCTAATTTCCCCCACCCCTTCCTGCAGAGGACCAGGTTCTCTGTCAATATCTTGGAAGCTGACACAAGTTTCCCATCTCAGTTATTACAGCGACCTCGCATCAGTATTGAGGGCGCATGTCTGGACAGTGCAGAAGGCAGCCGTTCTTGCAAACAGTCCTGCCACAGAGGCTTAAACCAAAAAAGGAGACCGTCTAAGTGAGCACAAGTCCAGTCTTCCCTCCCGGAGGGAGAGCTTCCGCTCGGGCTGTCCTGGTGCCCCTGAGGCCCAGAACGACTGGTTGAGGACATGTTCTGCAGGGGTGCTGGGGGCCAGCGTCAGGCTCGGGAGGCCCGGAGGATGCCGCGAGGACTGGCGGACGAGGCAGGTTCACGGTCCCCAACCTTGCGGGCAGCCTGGGAGCACCGCCCGTCTCGGCCAGGAAGCCAGTGCACTTGCCCGGGACAGGAGGGGAGGACAGCCCAGGGTTTCCCGGAGACCCCGCCAGCTGCCCACCCCTCCTCACCCGCTGGCCCAGTGAGTCCTCCCAGGACCCACTCCAGCCTTGCAAACCCCCCGCCGCCCACCCAGCCTTCCCAGGGGGGGAATCTCAGGCCCAACAGGGAGCTTCCTCTTCTTTCCTCCCCCTCTCGCTCACCTGCAACGAGGCGACATCGATCTCGTCACACCCGCCCCGTGTGACGGAGCCCATCGTCCGTCCCTCTGGCTCTCGTCCCGGCCCGAACTTGTGCACGCAGCCTGCACCACCTCCCACCCAGTAACTCGTCACGAGAGACGATGGATGTGCGCACCTTGAGCCGAGTTAAAACCGTCGTATCGATTCGAAGGGCTCTGGGCAGCGTGCCTCCCCCTCCCTGCGGCCATGCAGAGGCACAGACGCACTCCGAGTGCCGAGGGTCTGCCACTCGCCAGACCCCACTCCGGGCACCTTCCCTGCCGTGTCCCCATTCACGCCTCACTGTGGCCACGTTTCACGTCCCCGTTTTGTGGAGCTGGAAACCGGACCAGCCTAAGTGAGGAGCCAGCCCAAAGGCGGCTGGTAAGCTGTGCCGCCAGGATTTGAACCTGCGTGGGCTCTGGAGCCCGGGACCTTCACTGGGATGGCTTCCCAGTTCCTGGTGGGAAAGGGAGGACGGAGAGAGGGAGGAGCAAGCATCTGCTTCTGCAGCAAACTTACCAGCCGCCACCCTGCACCCCGTGCCCGCACAGGTGGGTCTCACATTCTTACTGCCAGAGGTTTTAAGCCCTTGGTGCAAATCCTACCCAGCCCTCCAGCAACACTCCCCAGGGGCCCCATCCCAACCCAGGAGCTCCTTTGCAAAGATGCCAAGGGGCAGGGGCGAGGGAGAACGACCCCGCTCCTTGGCGGAAGGAGTCACGCGGGCACGGAACGCGGAGGAGCACCTCCCCGGGACTCCGGCTGGGATGGCAACGTCGCCCACACCTCTCAGCCCCCCCGAGCTCCACCTCCAAACAGAAGGCGCTCAGTCCGACAGAGTCACAAAGACAACTACAGAGAGGGTCCTGTAAGAACCAGGTGACCAGCAAAAGCAGCGTCACGGACGCTGTCTCATGGGCTCCGCTTAGATTAAACGAACGGGTTGCGCCACAGCCACCGCCCGTCCCTTCCCTCTGGGTGTCGTGAGTCCCCTGACAGACCCAACGGGGCCACCGCCAAGTGTCCAGAGCCACGGACTCAGAAGGCGAGGCAAACGCGTCGAGAGGCTGCTCTGTTGGAAGAGATAACTGGGTGGCAGTTATCCCTGTGCGTCCTCGGTCATTTCAATCTGGACCCATCTGTTTAGGCTCCTGGGGTCTGGGAGGGCACCAGACCTCAGCGTTCACTCACGTCTCGGCAGGAGGCTTGCAGGCCCTGAAGAAGCGTGTCCCCCCAGGGGCCGATCCCACACAGGGCTCGGTATCGCCACAGGACGTCCACGCCACGCCATCATGGCTTCCAAGCATTGGGCCGGGTTGTCTCCTTTCATCTTGTCACCAACTCACCCAGCGCCAATCACACCTCATGAGCCCCCCTGCTCATCTTTTAGCCGAGTACAGAGCTTTGGGGCCGGGAACCCCAGAGGGAAGCCGGGCCTGAGGGGCCACCCCACCCACCGGGAACATCTCCTAACACACGAGGCAACAAGTGCGTTAAATGCCATGATTTTCGCATCAGAGCCCAGATGCATCGTTCTTATAACCATATGAGATGGAGAGCACTGCCACGGGGCCAGAGAGCAAACACCAGCCTCTCACTCCGATCAGGCACCAGGCCAGGATCTGCTGAAGGCCTTTGCAGGACAGACACTAAGCGGGAAGTTACAGCTGGTGGCGAGGTGCTACCCGAGGCCAAAAGAATGCAAACCTCAGAGCAAGCCCTCACACACCTCGTCACTGAGACAATTCCTGCCCTGCTTAAGTCGTGTTGGTAGAGAATGCTGGTGCAGTGTCCAACCTGGGCAACCAGACAAAACAACTTTGCCAACTGACACAGGACTCAGTGCAAGCAAGCAAGCTAAGAAGAAGGAGAGAGAAAGAGCACAAGCTGGAGTGAGGGGCAGAGGGGGAGAGAGAGAGATTATCTTTTTTTTTTAAGTTTAATGTTTATTTATTTTTGAGACAGAAAGAGAGAGACAGAGCATGAGCAGGGGAGGGACAGAGAGAGAGGGAGACACAGAATCTGAAGCAGGCTCCAGGCTCCAAGCTGTCAGCACAGAGCCTGACACGGGGCTCAAACCCATGAACCACGAGATCATGACCTGAGCTGAAGTCAGACACTCAACCAACTGAGCCACTCAGGCGCCCGAGATTCTTTTTTTTAATGTTTGTTTATTTGAGAGAGAGAGAGAGTGAGCACACGCACAAGTGGGGAAGGGCAGAGAGAGAGCAGGAGACACAGAATCCGAAGCAGGCTCCAGGTTCTGAGCTGTCAATGCAAAGCCCAACATGGGGCTCGAACCCACAAACCGTGAAATCATGACCTAAGCCAAAGTCAGACCCCCAACCAAGCCACCCAGGTGCCTGAGAGAGAATCTTAAGCAGGCCTCAGTGCAGAGCCTGACATGGGGCTCAGTCCCATGACCCTGGGATCATGACCTGAGCTGAAATCAAGAGTCAGACGCTCAAATGACTGAGCCACCCAGGCGCCCGAGCTAAGAAGTTTTAAATGCTTTAAATGGCAAAAAATTACACTCCAAAAGCATGAAGTGGGAAACCCCCGTCTTGAGCGCAAAGATCCAAAATGGGTTCACGAGACCTAGTCCTGCCGACGAGAGCAGAGAAGGCAGGTGAATCTATCGCAAGACAAGCATTTGTTGAGTCCTCAGGCCAGGCCCAAGGGTGTCAGGATGATGGAGTTGTGGCCCCATCCCAGGTTCGCGTGTACGAAAGAAGGAGAAAGACCCTATCTGAGGAGCCACAGACAGCGTGATAAGGGCTCAGGTAGACGTGTGAAAAGAATATTCTAGGAGCCAGGAGGAGGACCTGGTACCCTCACCTGGTATGGAGCCCTGAAAACAGAACCCCACCTCTCCATCACTGCCCCCACCCACACCATGCTACACCCATAAGGAACGTCGTGCCCCGACCCTCCGTGCCCCCAACTCCTCTCTGCCGTCCTCAAGCTTCCCACCCGTCTCCATCCTTGTGGTCCTCAAGCCTTCAGCTTCACCTGGGAGTTGGCTAGCAATGCGGAATCTCGCCCCCCCTCCCCCCAGATCTGCTGGGACAGAACCTGCCTATTACCCAGATGCCTAGCGACTGACGTGCACACATTTGAGAATCACAGTGGAGAGTGGCACGTACACACACACACACACACACACACACACACACACATACACACACACACCCCTAAGTCCCATGCAGCCTCTCCTAGGACTTCCCAGCCCGCTGGCTCATCTCTGATGCCTTTCCCCACCCCATCCCCACGGCTCCCTCCTTTGCCTGGGACCAGGCTCTAGACAGATGGCTTCACAGAACGTGCCCACCTTCTCCAGCCACCAGACCACGTGCCCAGTGAAGACAAGGATCCAGGCTCAGGCCTCTTCACGCCCCCGAAGTCCGCCCGCTGCCAGGCGCCTATGACGTGTGTCCGGGCACAATGACGATTTGCCGAATGAATCAATAAATTGTACTTGGGCTGCTACACCACATACACTGGGAGCTGAGAGGGTGCTGGGTATAACTACTTAAATATCATCTGATTTGTTCATAGCCTTTTAAAATGCTCAGAGAAGAGAAGACTCTGACCTTTTGGAGAGAACAGATTAATGTCAGGGCCTGGGGCCGCCTGCACCAGGCTGGAGCCAAGAGGGAGCCTGCCAGGGCGGCCTCATACACCGAGGTCGGACGAGGGATTCCACTTGTCATTTTGTTCCCGTGCCCAAGCGATGAAAAGTTCCCCTGAGCAGGCTGTTCCGGGAACCACGCGGGGCTGAGACCAGGGACAGGGGAGCACCTGGCGTGCAGCGGCCCCACCCTGGTTCTTCCTGGGAAGACAGCAGCAAAGGAAACCTCCTCCTTCTTTTTGAAGAAGGAAATTACCTTCCAAGAGCAGAAACAAAGCAATTGCTACACCTGGGGCACAGAGATGCCAAGATCTGAAAGGCCCAGAGACACCTCAGATATGCTGGGGGTCGAGGGTTTGGTGCCCACGTGTGCTCCGAGCCTCAGAGGCTGACCTGAGAAAACCCAAGGGTCCAGTGGATTTGGGACACGGCGCACAAGTAGGATAATGCAGCAGAGAGGGAGGACATAGGGAGGGGGCGGCAGGGGGGTGGGGGGAGGCTGCAGTTACTAATTCATTTGGATGAATCCTCTAAACTATAATTAAGGAAGAATCTCTCCAACTTTGGAGCACACAGAACAATAAACAGCTGCCTGCTTTGATTAATAGCCAGAGCGTGTCTGAGTCTGTGCCCGGCGGCCGGTGCCCGCAGCAGCATGCTGACTCGGGGAGGCTGTGTCCGCTGGGACGGGCGAGCCCGGGGTCCCGCTACAGCGCGACCTCCAGGGCAGTGTGCACGGGGGCACGGGCGACAGTGTGCATCGCCACGTGGGTCGGGGAGATCCCAAGCTGAAAAAGTCTCAAAATTACAATTCAAGAGGTACTGTGAGCTGGGGCCGCCCAGGTTAGGTAGGGCTCTCCGGGAGAGGCGGAGCCGCGGCAGCGATCAATCGCAGAGCCCTTCCCGGACGGCAGGCAGAAGTGCGAGGGGCAATCCATGAACACAACCTGCAAAATAGCACCCTTTCCCCCGGGGACACGGCGCTCCAGCTCCTCCCTTTCTGCACGCGCCCTCCTGCCACGTCCACCGTTACTGGAGGGCACAAAACGCACCCAGCCCCGTTGCCGGCTGTTCCAGCAGCACCACGTTTCAGTTTGGGGGGGGGGGGGGGGGGTACACGGCACGCACACCACAGCTGATAAGCTGCAGGCTGGGCAACTCGACGGGGCCGGAGAGGCTTCTGGGAGCGGCTGGGTCTGGAGTAACAGGAGATACGGCGGGAGAGGATGGGTCTTTCGAGGGCCAGGGGGAAGGCGACGGGGAAACCAGCGCGAGCATTTAACACCTACGCCCGTCCGCACAGCAGCTCCCAACACGCAGGTGCTCTCTCCTTCTGAGTTGAGGGCGCCTCACCCTCTCTGAATGTAGGTGTGGTCAAGTGACTTGCTTTAGCCAATGGAATGGGAGCACACATGTGACGTGACCAGCTTCGACCAATGGAATGGGAGCAGAAGTTAGAGGCAAGTCTAGGACTCGTTGTTGGTCACGTGACCCGCTTTAGCCAATGGGATAGAAGCAGGGGTGCTTGAGCCGCCATGCTTCCGTCAGTCTGTGGTTGGTGCCCAGGGACGACCGACCAGAGGGCAACTTGGCGTCCCAGAGCTGCCATGTGATGCAGTGTGGACGCCACGCGTGACAAGTAAACCTTTGTCACTTCAGTCACTGCAATCTGGGGGCGAGCTGTCACCTCGTCAAAATCAAGCGGTGTTAATACAGACGTTCCCAGGAGTGAGGTGCTGCTGTAGCAAAATTCCAAAAGGTGTGGCCTGCGCCCATGATCGGACACGGGCACGAAGGAAACGGACACCAAAGGCTGGGAAGACAGATGGCGCCCGTATCATGCGGTGACATGAACCCAGGGAGGCTGCTGCCCACCGGAAGAGGTTAGAAGGGAGGCTGAAAAGCGTGTGCTGGTCGCTGTTGGAACCTGGCCAGGACGTTGCAAGCAAGAGGGGAGGTCAGGAGAGTAATGGCCGATCTGCAAACACAAATGAAGGGAGCGCAAGGAATTCCTGAACTTGGGGGACATGGAGGTCTGGAAAGGCCCACTTCTTCCCAAGCCCAAGTGAGGAGGGTGTGAAGCCAGCCCAAAGGCTGGCTAAAAGTGTGCTGCGTGGTGACGAGCCAGATCGAGGGAACAGACGTCACAGTCAGAGACAAAGGAATAGATTGGGTAGCTCAGGATAATAGCTTCACCAAGGGCGTGACACCCAGCAGACCCCGCCAGCTGGACACAGCAGCCCACGCAAAGAGTCTGTAGGTGTGGCTCCCCCACCGCAGCCTCATGTCGGAGATGGTGACTGACCCTGGGAGAAGACAGAGGAGGACGTGGGAGTGGGAAGGCTAACAGAGAAACCGTGGGACTTGTGCTGCCCGAGGAAACCGGGCTGTGGCTGTCGGAACATGGAGCTAACCGGAAGGACAGGAGGAAGTCACTGCGTTTTGAGAGAGCTCCAGAGCCACGGGGACCGCCGGCACGGGCGTTGGAGACACGATGAGCTTTGACCTTGCACGGGCAGGAGGAGGGCTGGGAAATCCGGCTGGTCCCCTAGGAGAGCACGGTCCCCAGACTTACAGAGGTGGCTCAGGAGGGCAGTGGGAAAGCAGTCTGCCCCCCTGTGGGGCCAGGACCATGGGAGCTGCTCCCTGGGAGCAGAATCAGGCCCGAATCTAAGGACACCCCTCACGGACAGTAAAGGCGGGTTCTCAGAACATTTTCCTGGTGGGGTTCAGAAGGGCTGTGGCCTGCTGTGGCCTGCTGGTCCCCACTCTCTTTCTAAATGGGGACATTTATTGTGGAGCTCTGGTCCCTGTTCCACCAACAGCAGGGAGGAAGGGGGTGCTGATAATTTGTCTTTTTAGCCCACAGATCCCTGAGCAAGAGGGGCCCCAAGCAGATCTGAAGTAGGGGCCCCGCCATCTGACCCAGGGACCCAGCCCGGGCCCTGCTGGCAAGACTGTGGCTCCAGGCTCTTCTCCTGAGTAGGCTGAGCGCTGGCAGGGCCCCTTTATATTTATATTTGGAAATATAGCATTTGCTGATTAAAAATAGAATTAATGATATCTTTGTTCAACATAAGAAGACAATTGTTTGGGGGAATTATAGTTTCCCTCCCTTTCAAATTTTCTGCAATCCACGGCATTTCCAAGCATATAGAATTTTTCAGAATATTTCTAAGAATAGCTTCTTCCAGAATCCATAGAGAGGGTATGAGATTTACCCTTTTCAGCAAAAGAAAACTGTTTCCAGAGTCTTAAAAGAGTCCTGTGTTCGAGGCCACAGGAAGTCACCAGAACAATAGTTCCTGGAAAATGTCTTTTTGTCACGCTTCGGTTGAAAGATCGCCCTTTGAGAATGCGGACCCTGCAGGAAGCTGAGATCCCCACTGCCCTGCCTGCCTCCCCCAATCCTCGCCACCCCCTCGCTTGGTCGGACTGGGGTGATCTCTGCAGATGCCCCCACCTGGCAGGGCCACGGCCCCGACCCTCCGAGGGGATCTCCTTCAGGCTCCAGCAGCCGAGACCCCCACGCGGGGCCGGAGCCAGGCCCCACTCTGTATGCGCGTGTGAGTCAGCACGTTCCTCTGAAAACGATTTGCAGTCACTGGTAATAGAAACACATCCAGAATGAGGCAGTGAGAAATAAAGCGGAAAGGAGAGCCGTACGGGGAAAGCACACAAAACTAGAATAAAAGAGAAACAACAGACTGGGGGAAATAACAGCATCGAACGTGACAAAGAGTCGATATCCCGGCGCGATAAAGACCTCGGACAGCCCCGGTGTCTGCTCGGAGACACTCATAAAATGAGAGAGCAAACAAAGCTTATACGCCTGTGTGAGCGTGCGCGCCTGTGCGTGTGTGAGGGTGTACATGTAAATGCACCAGTGTGTGTGTGAGTGTGTGTATATAAAGTGCGGGTCCACATGAGTGTGTGAAGGTGTGAGTGTGTAAGTACGTATATGCCAGGGTGTTTGTGTATGTGTGTATGAACACACGTGCCTGTGAACACACATGTGAGCATGTGTGTGGTCAAAAGTGAGTGACAGTCCTGAAGCAATACCCTGAAGCCAGTAGGGTCCCCGAAGGCCACGGTCACACAGAGGAGCGCAGCCGGAGGCCGCTGAGCTCACACCCCAGCTTTGCTCACTCACTCGCTGCCGACCTCGCTCACGATTACTTCACACCCCCACTCTGCATGCTCATCTGTAAAATGGGAATCATCGCACGGTGGCTGTGCAACTAAAGCTCGCCATGTTTTCACTCCATATCGGAGAATCTACCTTCTGAGACAGATGGGCAGACGGCCCCTCGGAGCACACAGACTGGCCAAGTGTCCCCTCTGGAGACCTGTAGGCAGCTGGTTTTCCAGATGGCGGAGACGTGCAGGTTCCAGCCCGGGGGGTGGCCAGAGAACAGATCCGAGTAAGACCCAGGCCTGCGTAGGCAAGATGTCCCCAAAATGTGGGGCCCCCAGAAAGCAAGAGGTGTCCAAGGAGCCTCCCTCCCCCAGTTCTGTGTGGACCCAGCCCCGCTGCACACAGGGAAAGCAGAAGAGTGCAGGGGCAGTGGTGGGGGCAGGGGGAACCCCAGGTCCGACAGCTGAGGTTCAAACCCCAGCTCAGCCAGCTGCAAATGTGTGAGGCAGCCAAGTTACTCAGAGTGCCCCCTGGTGGCAAGGACTAAATGAGACAAAGGACCACGAGGCCTGGTGCCCAGGAGCCTGTGCTGTGTCCTGTCCCCACCTACAGTGGGACGTGGGTGCGGAGTGTCGCGGGAACCGCACCAGGACCGGGCCGGGCATGCTCCCCACACAGGGTTGAATTGGCATCAACCCTGTCTTTGGAAGAGCACCCCCCTGCCTCGCCATGAACTCACGCAGGGCCGCAGGAACATCCCCAAGACCCTGCAAACGAATGGGAGAAGGACAAAGGCCATTCACACAGGGTGACGGCAAAATAACCAAAATAACGGGAGAGATGCGAACCCTCACCCAATAAAGAAACGCAAGGTATAATAAGGATAAAGTGCTGCTTTCAATTAGCAAACATTTTTATGATAATGAGGTTGGAGGAAGCTGACATTTTAATCTACAGAGAAAGTTTTTTCAGTAATTCAAACATCCAACCCCAGGAGAGCAGTTAAATAAATAACCATTCGAAGGGACTCCGCATTGTCATTTACATGAGTGTGACTGGTTTTTGTCTTATTATTTATACATATATATACTTTTCAGTGCTTTCGGAATCATCTGGGTTCTACCATGAGTATGCATGACTTTATTAAGAGCAAATAAATTAATTTTTTAATGCACGCCTCAGGCTAAAAGAGCTCAGCATCTGAAAACAATGTACAGAGTTATTGAGGCCCAGGGAATGAAGCTGGCCCATTGTCCCGCTTCCTCTAAAACAGCAAGGCCACTGTGTCAACAACAAAGGCCACTGTGTCAAACAACAACAACAATATCTACCTGAGGTAGAACCCCAGGGACCCTAAGGCAGACCCCATGGGCCCTATGAACCCAGATCCCCATTCACACTCTGACTGCCCCCCCAGGCCATTTGCCCTTCTCTCCATCACTGGCCACCTGAACCATCCTGCCCTCACACCCCAATCAGTACAAACACTCCAGCCTCCCTGTCTCTCGCATTGCTCCTGCCACCCTGTGATGGATTGAATTGTGTCCCCTAAGAAGACATGTTGGGAGTCCTCACCCCAGGACCTTAGAATGTGACCCTATTTCAAGACAGGACCTTTCCTGCAGTCATCAAGTTAAAGCGAGGTCATTAGGGTGGGTCTTCATCCAGTATGATGGTGTCCTTATAAAAAAAAAAAAGGAGTAATTTGGGGGCATCTGGGTGGCTCAGTCCATTAAGCGTCCAACTTCAACTCAAGTCATGATCTCTTATGGTTCATGGGTTCGAGCCCTGCGTCGGGCTCTGTGCTGACAGCTCAGAGCCTGGAGCCTGCTTCAGATTCTGTGTCTCCCTCTCTCTCTGCCCTCCCCTGTTCACTCTCTGTCTCTCCTTCAAATATAAATAGACATTTTTTTTAAATGAACAATTTGGGGGTGCCTGGGTGGATCGGTTGGTCAAGCATCCGATTCTTGATTTCAGCTCAGGTCATGATCCTGGGATTATGGGATAGAGCTCCTCATGAGGGCTCTGTGCTGAGGTGGGAACCTGCTTAAGATTCTCCCACTCCTTTTGCCTCTCTCTCTCTCTTTCTCTTTCTCTAAAAAAAAATAAATAAATAAAAGTAATTTGGACACTGAGAGACACACACAGAGGCAAAGGGACATGAAGACACAGGGCCACCACGACCACCCCCACACCAGGGCCAGAGGCATCAGAAAGGACCAGCCCTGCCGTCTCCAGGATCTCAGACTTGCCGTCTCCAGGGCTGAGGGTGGATTTCTGTTGTCTGTGGTTCTTTGCTGTGGCCGCCACGGGGAACTAACAGAAGCCTTTCTCTGCTAGGCAGGCAAGGGGATTCTCCTTTAACCTGAGCATGTCATAAGTGCTTACACCCTCCTAGTAGCTTCCCACGGCACTTAGCAGCAGCCGGGGCCCCTCGTGGCTGGCGGGTCCGGCTTCTCCCTCCACCCCACCTCGGGGATGCGCCCCTCACTTCCCCACGCAGGGACTGTCCTTCTCGCCTCCCGGCTTTGTCACCTGCTCACGCTCTGCGTGGGACACTCTTCCTATTCCTCCCTCCCCCCCAACACGAACACACACATGTACACACGCACACACCTCCCCCTGCCAATTTCTCCTGCTCGATGGCAGTGTGCCAGTGTGGACCAGACGCCCCAACAGGCCCTGCCTGCAGCCATTTCTTCTTCTAGTAGCTCTGTTGACATCTGGGGAGATCAGTCTCTATCTGGGGTGCTAACTTGGAAATTGCACAGGGCTTGGTGGCATCCCCGGTCTCCACTCTGTCGCTGGAGCCCCTCCGTAGCCCCGGTTATGACAACCAACAAGTCCAGACTTTGCCAAACTCCCCCAGGACAGAACCGCCTGTGGCTCAGGGTCACTGGTCACCACTGTCAACCCCATGGAGGCGCGACAACGTGCCTTCCTCCCCACCGCATGCCCAGCGCCGGGAGGGGCTGCTGACCCCTGAAGCTGTCCAGGCACCTGGGACAGAAGGACTGGTGGATAAGGGAACCAGCAGATCCGATCGAGTCTGCGGTGGCTCCACTGTAGCCTGACCTCCTATGGCTCCTGGAGCTGGAATAACCCCTGTGTGACGTCCAAACGTCCTGGGGCTTTTCTTGCGCAGCCCCCACGCGGCTGGCTCCTGGCTCCTGGCTCCTGGCTCCTGGTTTCTTCCACTGGGGCTGTGTATAAACTTGTTAGCCATCAAGGTGAAAGCCAGATAAATAAAAATGAACCGACAGAAGTGCGAATAGCATCTGATCCCTCTCAGGCAGAGATAATATGCTGACGCTCTAATGGTTGCATTAACAATTTAATAGAGCCCCCAACGCCCAGGGTCAGGCAGGCCTTGCAGGACCCAGTGGATGGGCACACGTCTGCCCCTGACGTGGGAGGCAGGCCAGGCCGTGGACTCCTGGGTGCTCGTGAATGGGTCAGCACTGCAGTCTGGTGTGTGACAGTGCCCAGGCATCTTCTGTCCCTTTGGACAGAGGGAGCCTCTGCTGCCCACCCAGACCCTGGGCTCTGCCCCCTGGAGGCAGTGGCCTCCCCTCCCCCCAGGGTTTCTCCACCTCCGCACTGCCGATGCTGACTTTGACCAGACACAAAGGGACCAAGGGTCCCTGAGGGTAGGAACCACACACAATGCAGCATGGAACTGGCTATACAGTCAGGGTTCAGTGTGCAGAGTGGAGGAAAGAAGGTAGGGGCAGGAGAGGAAAGAGGTGCCATGTCTGCGGCCAGGTTAGGCAGGTGACGGTTGCAGGCGGGATGCTCAGAGCTGGGCCCCACATCCCACCTGATGCTTCCTTCTAGAACCAGCTGAGAAAGTCATCCAGAACCAAAAGACCAAAGGCAGGGCTCAGGGCCTTCACAGAAGGAATCTGTAGCAGCCTTGGGAAAATGGCCGGGCTCCCTCGAGGGGTTAGGAGTGCTGGCTGGAGAGAGCGGGCTGGCCAGGAGGCTCTGCTCATCAGATGGGTGCCCTGCCTTCACACCGTCCCCATGGGCACCCAGACCGTGTTCCCCCTGAGCTCGCCCCCGGCCCGGCTCCATCCCCAAGTGGAGCGACTGTGGCCTTCCCACCCAAGGTATTTCCGCTTATACAGCAGCCTCTGGGCAGGTGGTGGCAGCCGTGCTGGGGAGGTGCAGGGAGGTTCCGGCCGCCGCATCACACCCCACCCCTGCCACCACACTTGCACCCTCTGTATCCTCTCTAGACCAACTAGATGCACATTACCTGTGTGTGTGTGTGTGTGTGTGTGTGTGTGTGCGCACGTGCTTACTGGCTGCCTCTCTAGAAGGGCGGGAACTTTGTCGGGGGTAGGGGGGGTGCCAGTGCAGAGCAAGGCTGGTCCCATAGTGGGCACTCAGCAAACACAGTCTGAACATCTGGCTGCGCACTGTGATGGGTGAGCCTCCAAGGCCCTCCGTTAGGGATGTTCTCGCGAGCAACTTTCTACCTCGCACTAGAAACTCCTCACGACGTGCGGATCACTTAGCCGAGGAGCTGAGCTATTATTAGCAACCTTCTTAAATCAGACAGACCGAGTTTGAGAACCCAGCTGCCACTTCCCAGCTGTGTGACCTTGGCAAGGCATGACATTGCTGTGCCTTGATCCTGCTGAGGAGTCCCAGGTGCCTCCTGGTGATGTCACCGGGACCAGACGAGAAAACAGGTCTGAAAGCACCTTATAAACTACCAGTCAGTTGGTCTGTCATTATTGCTACTGTAATTCAGCCGTGTACCACCGTGAACTTGACCTCCCCAACAGGCAAGCTGCCATAAGCCCGGCTTCAAATGCAACTGGGGAGAGGCTGAGCCACAGCTGGCCCCCTGGCAGCGTCTCCCCAGGGTTCTGAAAGCTCCCTGCCCTCACTTTGCATGGATGCTGTCCTCCCTGCCCATGGAGCAGCCCCGTTTCCTGCTTCCCCAGCACAAAGGGCTCCCTTGAATGGCCTGCTGGTTTCTTTGTCTGTCTCATTCCACCAGGGGCATGTCTTTGAATGGAGCCCTGGTTACTTTTCCATAAATATCCAGGTCTGTGCCTGACACCTTGCAAAATCTTTTTTAAGGTTATCAAAAATGCAAGTGCGCGTGCACACACACACACACACACACACGTTGTATGTTAGATTGTGTTAATAGGCTCCAAATTTTCTGCTCTGCTGAGAAATGCTACAAGTCAAAAGCCCCATATCTCAAAAATCAAATCAACAAGCACTTTGGAAAAACTGACACACACATAATAAAGAAAAAGAAGAAGGAGGAGGAGGAGGAAGGAGGGAGGAGGAGGAGGGAGGAGGAAGGAGAAAGAGAAGGGGAAAGGAGGGAGGAGGAGGAAGGAGGAGGAGGGAAGAGGAGGAAGGAGGAGGAGGAGGAGGGAGGAGGGAGGAGGAGGAGGAAGGAGGGAGGAGGAGGAGGGAGGAGGAAGGAGGGAGGAGGAGGAGGGAGGAGGAAGGAGGAGGAAGAGAAGGGGAAAGGAGGAGGAAGAGAAGGGGAAAGGAGGAGGAGGAGGGAGGAGGAAGGAGGAGGAAGAGAAGGGGAAAGGAGGAGGAAGAGAAGGGGAAAGGAGGAGGAAGAGAAGGGGAAAGGAGGAGGAAGAGAAGGGGAAAGGAGGAGGAGGGAGGAGGAGGAGGGAGGAGGAGGAGGGAGGAGGAGGAGGGAGGAGGAGGAGGGAGGAGGAGGAGGGAGGAGGAGGAGGGAGGAGGAGGAGGGAGGAGGAGGGAGGAGGAAGAGAAGGGGAAAGGAGGAGGAAGAGAAGGGGAAAGGAGGAGGAGGAGGGGAAAGGAGGAGGAGGAGGAGGAGGGAGGAGGAGGGAGGAAGAGGAAGGAGGAGGAGGAAGAGGAAGGAGGAGGAGGAAGAGTAGGATAAAGGAGGAGGAGAAGGAGGAAGGAGGAGAAGGAGGAAGGAGGAGAAGGAGGGAGAAGGAGGAGGAGGAAGAAGGAGGAGGAGGAAGAAGCACGAGGAGGAAGAAGCAGGAGGAGGAGGGAGGAGGAGGAGGGAGGAGGAGGAGGGAGGAGGAGGAGGGAGGAGGAGGAGGAAGGAGAAGGAGGAGGACGAAGGGGGAAGAGGAAGGAGAAGGAGGAGGATGAAGGAGGAGGGAGGAGGAGGAGAAAGGAGAAGGAGGAAGAGGGAGGAGGAGGGAGGAGGAGGAGAAGGAGGAAGAAGGAGGAAGAGGAAGAAGCAGGAGGAGGAGGGAGGAGGAGGAAGGAGAAGGAGGAGGAGGAAGGAGGAAGAGGAAGGAGGAGGAGGAGGAAGGAGGAGGATAAAGGAGGAGGGAGGAGGAGGGAGGAGAAGGAGGAGGAGAAAGGAAGAAGAGGAAGGAGAAGGAGGAGGAGGAAGGAGGAGGGAAGAGGAGGAGAAGAAGAAGAGAAAGAAAAAAGAAAGAAAGAAAGAAAAGAGAGAGAGAGAGAAAGAAAAAGGCTTCGTTCATGAGCCTCACCCACACGCCACTGTGTTTCCGCTAAATTTGCTTTGAGTCCGAGCGGCTTCACATTCTGCCGCCTTCAGCTGCTGGTTAGAAATCACAATCCATATTTTTAAAATAAAGGAAGTCTTCATGTCATTTAGTGGTGGTTATCTGTCACCCACTCCTGAAAACAAATGCCCGTGGCAGTGAAGGTCAGCAGATTTATCGGGAGGGAAAGATCTATATTTCCTGCCCTAAAGTGACATTACCAGGTTGGATAATTGCTGCATAAACACTAAGTCACCCATCGATTAACCGTGCTTCTAGGTTCTTCCAGAGTGCCTTTCATGTGGCCAGTTGTGTGCACTCGAACAACGAAAAGGCAGAGGCCCGGGGAGCCCACCCCACCCCACACAGAAGGAACTTCAACAGGATTTCAGAACTCCCCAGTATTTCCCAAAGGTGTCCCTCAACAACAAAGGATCGCTGAGCACACCGGATGTATACGAGCAATCTCCGTCTGTGAGATGGACTGAAATATACTTCCAGGAGATACCGCCGCACAGCTATTGGAACGGCCGAGACCCAGGACACCGACGACAGCAAACGCTGGTGAGAGTGCAGAGCAGCAGGAACTCTCATCCATCGCAGGCGGGAATGCAACATGGCGCAGCCAATTTGGAAGAAACTCGAGTGGGCAGTTTCTTACAATGACCGACATGCTCTCACTATACCATCAGCGCTCGTGCTCTGTGGTTCGCACCCAAATGAGTGCAAAACCTGACCCCACAAAAATCTGCAAAAGGATATTTATAGCAGCTCTATTCATAATTGCCAAACACTGAAAGCAACCGAGATGCCCTCTTTAATACCTGAGTGGATAAATAAACTGCGGTCGATCCAGACAACGGAGTAGTATTTAGCACGAAAAAGGAAGTGAGCTTTAAGCCATGAAAAGGCATCGAGGAACCATAATACATATCACTAAGGGAAAGAAGTCAGTCTTAAAATGCTCTATACTTTACAATTCCAGACATATGATATTCTTGAAAAGGCAAAACTACAGAGACGGAAAATAGAGCAGTGGTTTCCAGAAGTTTAGAGAAGGGAGATATTGAACGGGTGAAACACCGGGAGTATTTTAGGGCAGCGAAGGAATTCTGCGTGACGTTAGTAGGTATGTGACACTACACATTTATCAAGACCCATAGACTTTTGTGGCACAAAGAATGAACCTTAATGTGTGTAACTTAGAAAAAAAAAAAATTAGGAAGTCAGGGATCCCAGGATGTGATGGAGATGGTGACAGAAAGACCCTAAATGGAATACAGATGCAGGACATGCCCTCACTGAAGGCGGTGGGGGAGGCACTGATCTGAGCCACGCCAGAAACGAGAGGAGTCTGTTGAATGAAAGACAAAAAAAGTTGCACACAGCACCGTACTCCAGCTGGTTACGTTGCTTCCTTCGGGGGGTACTGGGTAACCATCCTGGAACCACTGTATATATAGCCTAAGGATGAATAAAGAGGTAAGTGGAAGAGAGTGGGATCCAGGTTTCCCACTGTCGAAGTGGAGGTTGAAGGTCAAGGGAGGAGGCTAGAAGGATCCAAGTGATCATGGATTAGAGCTGGAGATATAGACACAGAAGGAGAGACAGAGCGATAGATTTGGTAGGTAGATAGGTGACAGGTGATAGGTAGATATATAGATAATGTGCATATATACAATGGGTTAGTGTGATATTGTGATTTATAACAAGAAATACGTATTTGTTTTTCATCCTCATTTCTGGCACAGAGCTCCCCAAACCTTCCAAATTTCCCAAGCGATTAGACTAACAAAGGTGTCTTTTGTTATCTCAGTGAGGTGGCTTTTGGACCACACCTGAGGATGGGGGCTGGTTGCCAGGAGAACCACGCAAATTATTAGAGGGTTGGACCTCTCAGTCCCCATCCCCACCCTGACCTGACCTGACCTGAGGGGAGAGGGGATGGAGGATGAATCGACTGCCAATGGCCAACAATTTAATCCACTGTGCCTGTGTGATGCAGCTGCTATACAATCCCAAAAGGAGAGGGCTCGCAGAGCATCTGCTTTAGTGAACACACGGAGACACGAGGAGAGTCACGCACCCAGAGAGGGCATGGAAGCTCCAAGCCCCATACTGGCCTCATGTATCTCTTCCTTCGGGCTGTTTCTTATTTATATCCTTTTCTAACAAGCCAGTACCTGAGTAGGTAAAATGTTTCTCTGAGCTCTGTGAGCCACTCTAGCAAACTAATCAAACCCAAGGAGGGAGCCGTTGGGCCCTCCGATCCACAGCTGATGGGGCAGAAGCACAGGCAACAACCTGGACTGGAGACTGGCATCAGAAAGGGAGGGCGGCCTGGTGGAGCTGAGCCCTGCACCTGTGGGACCTGATGCTGTCCCCAGGTAGGCAGTGGCAGAAGTGGGCTGAACGTAGGATGCCCAGCCAGTGCTGCAGAGAATCCCCTGGATGTGGGGGGAACTGCCCCGTCACACACACACACACACACACAGAGACACACACACACACACACACACACCGGAAACTGGTCTCAGAACACTTTTTAGTTAGTAAACATACATTTATGTCCTTGCTCTGTCCGCTGAGAGGGCCCAGAAGCAGTGATGTCCCAGCAGCAATGAGCACACCCATTACCCAGATCTTGGCTTCTAAATGCCATTCTCAGAGAAACTGCTGATTCTACGGTTGGGACAGGGAGGTATACAAGAGGAGCCTGCAGCAGCCAGAACATAAGAAAGTGATAGAAAGATAGATAGATAGATAGATAGATAGATAGATAGATAGATAACCAAAAAAAGAAGCACAAAGTGATGGGGAAATATCAAAGGGACACAGGAGCCAAGTGAAAGGCCAAAGCTGCAGCAATGTGAGCAGCCAAACAAATATAAATGTAACCCAAAGTAGAAAGAGAAAATCCATGATTCCATACTGGCAAAAATAAATGACTGGATACAGGAATAAAAGGGTAAGAACAGACAAATCTCCCATTCAGAAGGATTCCAAACAACTTATGTAGAAACTGTCCCCTCAAGGAAGCAGATCACGACTCCCTCCCGTGTGTGCTGTGTAGAGTGACTTCCTTCCGGAGAGGACCGTATGGAAAGGGGGCAAGAGACAAACTTTCCAGTGGAGAAGAAAGGCAGACTCGGCCAGATGACGAAGGTCACATCAGCAGTGGTAAGTCGTGGCGGCTGGCACTCCTGATGTGACGTGATGGGAAGAGCACTGTCCCTCCTCCCGAAACCTGTCACTCAGTCCGACCACAAGAAAACGACCACATGAAATCCCGAGGAGTCCATTCGGCAAGATACCTGGCCAGTCCTCCTCCAAGCTGTCAAGGTCATCAAAAACTAGGCAAGTCGGAAAAACTGTCACGGCCAAGAGGAGCCTAAAGAGACGTGACACCTAAATGTCATGCGGTGCCCTGAGTGGGATCCTGGAGGAGAAAAAGAATTAGGGAAAAACCAGTGAGACCTGCTCGACGTGTGTCTGGCCAATAATAATGCGTCAACGTTGGTTCATTACTTGTAACAAATGTACCGAATAATGTAACGTGTTACAAGGGGGGGAATTGAGTGGGAGGTCTGTGGGGACTCTGCACTATTTTTTCGCCACTTTTCTATAAATCTCGAAACTATGCTTTAAAAATGATTTGAAGTGTATATAAAACGTATATGTATACGTAACACACACAAGATGTATATACACGCACGTATGCTGCTTCTCGCTGGCCTCAGCCTATCCAGAGCAGTGTAGCAATGCCTGGGAGACTCATCTGGGTGGTACCACCTGGGCGGGTCCCCACCCACATCTCCCCTTTCAGAGCCGGTGCCGCGGCTGCACCGGACAAACCTCAGCAACAACCATCAGGGAACTCAGAAAAATCAAGGTTCGTCAACTCTCAGGGCTGGAGGGTCCAGGGCCACACGGCCAGGTGGCAGGTAGAGAGAGAAGAGAGAGTACAGACTGGAGGTTCTGCCTTTATGGGGCTGGAGGCAGGGGCCCGGGGTTTCATGGGCTCCCTCTTTATTGGTGAATTTAAAATATAAGAGCATGGGGCGCCTGGGTGGCTCAGTTCGTTGAACGTCCGACTTCAGCTCAGGTCGTGATCTCACGGTTCGTGGGTTCGAGCCCCGTGTCGGGCTCTGTGCTGATGCCTCAGAGCCTGGAGCCTGCTTCGGATTCTGTGTCCCCCTCTCTCTCTGCCTCTCCCCGGCTCGCACTATCTCTCTGTCTGTCTCTCAAAAATAAATAAATGTTAAAAAAAATTCTTTTAATAGATAAATAAAATATAAGAGCAGAGGGGCTCCTGGGTAGCTCAGTAGGCTGAGCATCTGACTCCTGGTTTAGGTTCAGGTCATGATTCTGGGGTCGTGGGATGAAGGCCCGAGCTGGGCTCCAAGCTGGTCACTGAACCTGCTTGAAATTCTCTCTCTCTCTCCTTTCTTCCCCTCCCCTGGGCTCGCTCTCTCTCTCTTCTCTCTCTCTCTCTCAAATGAAAAACATTAAAAATAAATAAATATAAGAGCAGATTTAAAGTCCAGGAGGGGAAAAGCAGGGTCACTCGGTGGTCAGTTTCTAGATCGCCGAGGGCTTTCTCAAAGGGGAGCCGCGTGGCGGGGGCGGCCTGGCCCTTCCTCGAGCTGGGCGGCCAGCGCACGTTCAATCCAGGTGGCTGTCTGCTGAGTGGCCGCCTCCCGCCAGGCACTTACTATACACGAGACACATACACACACGCGCACGTGCCCACAAAGAGCCGCGGGCACCGATGCAGAGCCCACGGCCGGCCCGAACACACTCCCAGGGCAGAGTCCTGACAGCCAAAGAGAAAAGGCACCAGTGCCCTTTACTGCTTCAGGCTTGGTCCACACGACTGCTGCTGAGTGGAGAGAACTCCGAGCCCCCCCACCCCCCGCCAGAGGGGCCCAGTGTGGGGCCAGGGGAGGGTCAGAGACCGGCCGGGCCTCTGCTCCCCAGCAGCACACCCTCGGGACGTCTCCCCCAGGGCCGCTGCATCTGGGCTGCACCCTCCCCAGGGATTCCACAAAGATTTCTCTCGGCGGTGCTTAAATGCTTCGAGCGCAGTAGCCCCAAAGAGAAGGGCTTTTATTTTCCAGATACCGTGATCGCATTTAAAATGTTTTACTTCCCGAGCAAAGGCACTACCCGTGGCTGTCCCTCCAGGGTACAGATGCCTCACGCACATGCCTCACCCGATCCCACAAGAAGCCGTACGTATTCTCAGCACCCCACGTTGTGGGGGGAACACTGAGCGAAGCAACAGAAACACCAGGCTCGGGGATCTGGTTCCCTCTCCCCTGCAGACGACGGCAGACGAGGTCGGGGTACCTCCTGTCACCCTGCTGCAAACCTCCCCGCCGGGCGCCTCTCCCTCCCAACACAGAGGAGTAGGGGAGGGGGCTGCTCTCAGCAGAACAGACATGGGAGCCCCCCACCACCACGCCCCCACCCTACCCCCCACAGAGGCTGGAGGGCCCAGTGCTCTTGGGGCTGAGATCAGAGCCACTGCCCACCACTTCTGGGTCCTGAAGCCTTGCCCAGCACAGAGAATGCTGGGGACCCAGCGCCAAGGGCCCCTGCGGCCCGCATGCATCCCGCCCTGCAGCCACGCAGAGCGGGCAGAGCTGCCCCCAGCCCAGCAGCCCAAGCAGGTGCGGAGTAACAGAGGGAGCCACAGCAAGAAAACTCTCCTCTCTCTGGGGAGGGGAGGAAGTGAGAGTGAGCAGAGGGAAACGACGGCGATTCCGCTTGTTAAAACAGGAAGTCGCTTGTGCTAAGCCCCACGTCAGGAAACCTGACTAATCGCAGCTTCCAACCCTCCGCGCGGGGCTGGTGAGGTCATGGCCGGACAGACCCTTCGTCTCCCGGAGGAAGGCGACTGCACCCGACATAGCTCACTCCCGTCCCCCTTGTGCCTGCAACAGCCTGGCATTTTGTGCAGCTCCTCGGATATCCCTCCCGCGTGCTGGATGGGACGCTGCCCGATCCATGCGTCATGAAATGAAGCCAGTCAGAGCTTCAAAATTTACTCAGTTAAATTTTGTCTCTTAATGAGTCCCGCCCTCAGGAGGCAGGAATACGCTGCTCCGCGGGGACGGTGATCTGCCTGGTTTTGCTTTAGGGTTTATTTTATTTTTTAATGCGTGAAAAGTCACGAGGTCTCCAGCAGAGCTTGACAGGCCAGTGGCTCCATCTACAAAACACATCCCGTATCCTCCTCTTGTTGCCGTGGCAACCATCCCAAGCCTCCCAGGCTTCTCTCCTGGGCCCACAGGGGTCTCCATGCAAGGCTCGTCTTTACTTCTCTGGACTCCTCCCCTACCACGTCCCCTCCACAGCGAGCAGCCAGACATCTCTACAACACGGAATCAGACAGCGCTACTCTTCTGCTCCAAAACCTCCATGGGTTCCCCGCCTCCATTCAGGAGGAGTCCCCCCACATGGTATGTGACCTCTGTGACCTCATCCTGTTCCTTCCTGCCCCTCACTCACTCAGTTCCACCCACGTTGTGTCCCCTTTCCCTCCTCAATACTCTCAAGCTCGTTTGTGCCCCAGGTCCTTTGCACTTCCTGTTCCCTATGCCTAGAACGTTATCTTCCAGAATCTCTGTACCACGAGCACCTCCTTCCCTTCAGGGTAAATGTCACCCCCTCAGGGAAGCCTGCCCTGATCACCGCCCTCAATTCTCCCACCTGCAGCCCCTCCCCATCACAACCCAGGTTTATTTTCATCCTAACGCCAGCCCTGCCTGATGCTCTCTTGTGTATCTGCCTATCTCTTTCCTGCCTCTGCTAGACAGCAGCCCCCGGTAGTCTCTGCCTCGTTCCCCACTCTACTCCCTGGGTCGGCCATAGTGCCTGGGACACAGTAGACGGTCAAGCCGCTGGAGACCCGGAGAAGAGCCAAAGCTGTAGTGCAAGCCCCTGCAGCAGAATACCCTCTTCCTCGAGCAAGGTCAGCGGTTTGTTCTGTTCAGGCGTCCAGCTGCCTTGCCTGGGTGAGGCCAAGCCACTTTGTGGATGTGCTCTGCTTTACTCAGAGCCCACTGACCTCCACATTAATCTTGTCCACAGACACCATCACAGAAACACCCAGAATAACGTGTGACCGCATATCGGGGCTCTGGGACCCAGCCTAGTGGATGCATAAAATTGACCTCACAAACCCCAAGCAAGAACACGCCCAAAGAAATCCACGTGGAGACGCATGATACTTAAACTTCCGGAAATCAAAGGCAAAGAAAAATCCTGAAAGCAGCGGGAGGAAAATATAACTCACCTGTGGGAAAACAAGTGTCAGAGTGAGAGCAGGTGCTTCATTAGCTGCTGGAGGAGAGCGGCACAATATTTCCCAGGGGCTGAGAGGAAAGGACTGTCAATCCAGGACCCTCTAACCAGCGAAGATATTCTTGAGGAATGAAGCGCAAATCGAGGCATTCCCAGACAGAGAAAACCCGAGAGAATTTGCCACGGACCTACCCTAGAAAATGGCTGAAGGAGGTTCTCCAAACAGAAAGGAAAGATCAAAGAAGGGACCTTAGAACCTTAGAAAGGGAGAGAAGGCATAGTGAGCCAAAAAACTGGGTAAGCAAAATAGGATTTTTTTCAACTCTTTAGTTTTCTAATGATAATTGCGTACAAACTACAACCCGGCCTGTATGTAGAGCGAATATTTACCATTATATTATACCTAGGGGGGTAGTAAAGGGACATAAGGCAAAGGAAGGCTTCTGTCCTTCATTCAAACTATTGAAACGGCAAAGCCAGTAGACAGTGGTGAGTTACGCATGCATCATGTAATACCCAGAGAAACCACCAAAAATCTGTACGAGAGACAAACTCAGAAACATTCTACGTGAGCAAAACGAAATTCTGAAAATGCTCAAGGGACAAAGGCAGCAAGATGGAAAAAATAACACAGAGAAATGAAAAGCAAAGAAAACAAACACAAAAAACAGATGCATATGTGGTACTTAAGATCTAACGTATAAATAATTACATTAAACATACCAATTAGAGGACAGATTGGCAGAGCGCCTTTAAAAACATGCGTCGGGGCGCCTGGGTGGCTCAGTCAGTTAAGCGTCCGACTTCGGCTCAGGTCATGATCTCGCGGTTCGTGGGTTCAAGCCCCGCGTTAGGCTCTTGTGCTGACGGCTCGGAGCCTGGAACCTGCTTCGGATTCTGTGTCTCCCTCTCTCTCTGCCCCTCCCCTGCTCATGCTGTGTCTCTCTCCCCCTCTGTCTCTCTCTCTCTCTCTCAAAAATAAAATGGGTAGGGCGCCCAGGGGGTTCAGTCGGTTGAGCGTCTGACTTCGGCTGAGGTCACGATCTCACGGTTCGTGGGTTCAAGCCCCGTGTCAGGCTCTTGTTCTGACCAGAGCCTGGAGCCTGTTTCAGATTCTGTGTCTCCCTCTCTCTCTCTGCCCCAACCCTACTGGCATTCTGTCTGTCTCTCTCTCTCTCCCAAAAAAAAAAATAAACAACTAAAAAACAATAATAATAAAAACATGTCTCAACCAGGCACCATCCGTAAGAAGCTCACTTTAACTATAACAACGTTGGGAGAAAGTGACAGAGCTTGCAGACCCTCATCAAATGAAAGCAGAAAGGGCTGTGTTCACGGAAGATGAAGTGGATGTCGGAGCGGAGAGAGTTATACCAGCAATGGAGGGAGACACGACGTCACGGGGGCCGATCCTCCAAGAAGACCCAGCAGTCCTAAGTGTGTGCACACCAAGCAGCAGCACGGCGAGCTACAGGACACAGACACAGACAGGAAGCAGACGTCGCCAAACCCGCGGGGGCAGCGGGAAACGCCCGCTTCCCCAGCTCAACGCCTGGGCAGGGCCACAGACGAACCCAGTGACCCCACCCCCCAGCAGGGACGAACAGACACTTACAGAACACGGCACCTCACTACCACAGAGCGCACGTCGTTCCCAAATGCCCTCGCAACGTAGATCAAGACAGAGCAGCCCCTGGACCATGACGCCAACTCCGGAAATTACAAATAACTGAAAGCACGCAGAGTGTATTCTCCGACCACGACGGGGCCACTCCGGACGTCCACGACTGGAAGGCGAGGCGAAAGCCTTGGACACGGGGGGCCCAGCACGCCTCTGTGGGGAAACGAGGAAAGCCCAAGGGGAACCGAGAGATGCGTTCAGATGACAATGATGCTACAACTTCTGGACACCGCGGGAGCAGAGCTGAGAGCGAGCTATGGCACTGAATTAAGGAAGACTCGGCCTGCATCAGTTGTGAAGGTTCCCAACTCAAGAACCCAGGAAGAAAGAGGAAAATAAAAAACAGGCAGAAGGGAGGAAATAATAAAGAGAAGAGCAGAAATCAATGACATTGACAACAGAAAAACAATACAGAATATCGACGAAACAGACAGCCGGTCTCCAGAAACATCGCTAAAACGGACAAAACTCAAGGAAGCCTGACAAGGAAAGAAACACAAAAGACACCGATTGCCACTGTGAAGAATGAGCCCGGGTGACGGCCGGAGAGCCCTTAGGTATCAAAAGGATAGCAGGGAAGCCTGTGGACGGCTGCACACACGTAACTGTGGCAAACTCGGCTGGGTGTGGCTCATCCGTCACAAACACAAACTAACACAAACTCCTGAGCCCTGTGTCTGCCCTGCAGGCAGGAGCCAATCCCGCCCTCCTCTGGGCAAACCCCATAACCTCTGTCACAGGGTGACACATACAGAGCCTGGAGAAGTCGCCCAAGGTCGATACATAAGATAAAAACTAAATTGGTTTTGGGAGATTCGTACAATTAGCCCAGGCTGAGCAGGGGTCCGAGACCCTCCAGGGATTGGACCCCGAGAGGGGTGGGGGGAAGGTGGCGGAAGCTGGGGGGGGTGGGGGGGGAGGCTGGCGGGAGGCATGGGGTGCTGATGGGGATTTGCAGGGTGCTCCCCCTGCCGTGCTGATGTCGCTGCTGGTCTTATTGTTCTGCCAACACCATGAAGGACTCAGCGACTAGGCGAGCGAGGCTGGGATCACCCAAGTACTGAGGAGGGATTAAATACTGTTTAGGAAACTGCTTTTTCTGTAATTTACGCTGTGCTTTTGAAGGTGAAGAGGCCCCAGCCTCGGGGATGCCTTAGAACAGCAGCGGATGGGGAAGGACTGGCTGTCCTGGTCCATATCAACCCCACAGCATTCTATTCTGCCACATAAGGGAGCCAGCCCTCTCAAAGGAAACCAGCCTCTCATAAAATTTCCTGGCCATCCAGTCAGGAGAGTGTGCATGCCTCCCTCAGATAACACTGCAGCATTATAGGCATTTAACTCGATCAGTGGGCTATGGAAAAATAAAACACCCATTTAAACAAGCGTCTGGAAATGCAGCTGAGCTGAGGAAAGCCTCAGCCTGTCAGGGCTCTGGGATGACCAGGCAGGGCTGGCGCCAAAGCACGCGCCACGTTCCGTCCCCGATGACGACCCCAAAGCCTTGCAGGACCCGGGGCACAGGTTCAACGTGCAGGCTCCCTGGCCCCACGCCAGACCTGGTGAACCCAGATCTCTGGTGGAGAGATGGCAGCCGGGACCTCGGTCCGCAGCAAAGAACCCGGGCGCCTCTGCACGATGCACAGCCGTTTTCCCGGTGCTTGGCTGGGACCACCTTGAGGGTTGAGGGTTGTCCAGAGTTGGGGCTGAGTTGTCAAAGGAGGCTGGAAATCGGCAAGCGGAGGTCTTTGGAAACAGACGGGTCTGCTGTGAGTCCCACCCTACCACGGCGTCCCGCTCGGTGCCCTGGAGGAAAGGAGAGGGGCTTCTAGGGGGACCGTGGAGGGTTTGAGGTACGTCCCCAAGAGTGTGCACAACACAGATGCAAGTCAACTGCCTCCCAAAGGAGAATCTGGACAGCGCTGCCTCCAGGAAGGAGGCCGAAGGACAAAAGGGCTGTGACACGGGTCGAGTGCCACCTAGGACAGGGGCCAGCTGTGGGCCCCCTGGAGACAGATGGCTCTACTCGAAAGATAATGTCCAGGGCCACTTTAAAGAGATTCTTCCCAGGAGGATGCCTGGAGGGGTGACAGGTTGGGAACAGCTGTGGGAGCCGGTGGGCGGGTGCCCGGGGCCGTCCAAGGAACCACAGCAGAGCAAAGGCAGGGCTGGCCTTCGTCCTGGGACCCATAGCCGGACACCTCCAAGCGGCCCGGAGGCTCTGAGCTCCAAGTGTCCCTCTCTGCTCCCCGCCCCCTCCTCTCCCTCCAACCTCGAAAGGACCACATGCCCAGAGCCTGCAAGGGCAGAGAGGGTCTGGGTCTGTCCCCCTGGTGCCCACAGGGCCCCCATGCACTGCCACCCTTGGCCAGGTCTGTGCCAGAAGAGCGCAGACACTGAGGTGCAGTGAGGATCACGGTTTTGAGTCATTTTACTGGACTAAACACACTACTTTACAGACAAATCAGACTTCTGCTGTCACTGAGAAAGACGACGTGACTTTCCATTTCTGAGAAGGACCGGGGAGGTCACATGGCCCACCGGGGGCCCCATTCGCTCCACGTAAGCCCCCCGCAGCCCCAGGAGGCACCACTGAACTGACAACGTGGGCGCGGAGGTGAGAGGCAGCCCTCTCAGGCCCCGGAAACCCCTGGACGCCGAGCTGACCGCTCAACAAATGGAGTCTCCCAAGTGGCTGGGAACAGACATGACGAGGAGGGCAGGGTGGGTTCTGCACGGCCGTGTCTTCTCACCCCTCCCCGCACCCAGCACCCTAGTCCACTTGGCCCCGCGCCTGGGGAGTGGCAGACAAGACTTTCCACAGATGTTACAGAGGCTCCCAACCTCCTGCCCAGCACCCGTCCTCACTCTCTTCCTTAGGAATAGAACCCAATTTTTGGCTGAGCAATGACGATCCTCCCTTGTACTGGTGTGGTCACGTGATTCAGTTCTGGCCAATGGGGTGTGAGCAAAGCCTTGCTTGGTACTTCCAGAAAGTCTCCCTAAGGAACATGGATGTGATGGCTGGAGTTCCAGCACCTATTTTGGGCCATGAGGATGAGGGCATGCTGGCGTGCCGATCCCTAACAGCTTCCCACAGCCACCTACTTCCAAACTGCTGTTACATAAGAAGGGGTATAAAATATCTATCTTGTTTCAGACACTGATGCTGAGAAGATTTTGGTTAAATGCTGCAGAAGCTAATCCTGGCTGATGGATATATACAGTGACCCCTTCACATGCCTCACATGCCAAGGACACTGCCAGCCTGGCACTCGGTGGGCACATCACCAGGCTGAGCTCCACCTCCCTTGTATGTTTTGGGGGGAAAGTGTAGCTTGGGGGTTTCTCCCTTAGCTCTGTACACGTGCCAAGGAGATTCGCTGAGCTTGGTGAAAGCTCCCGCTAATGCAGAGGCAGGTGATAATGTGACATCCACTCCAGGAGTGAAGGCCTGACCTTTGATTGGACCTGGATCTCTAGGCCACAGATCGCACTTCAACCCTGGCCTGGGATGGCTCTCTGGGGAGATGAAACATAGCAGGTGTTATGGTTCAATTGTGTCCCCCCTAAAATTCATATGACATTTTAACCTGAGAAAAGAGATTGTTGCAGATGTAATGGGTCAAGAAGAGGCCCCGAGTCCAATACCGCCAGTGAACTTGTAAGAAGAAGAAACTGGACACACATGCACGCATATACATACACACACACAGGGAGAACACCGCGCCATGGGAAGACCAATGTGATGCTCCCACAAGCCAAGGAAGCACCTGGATCCACCTTCAGAAGAAGAACAGCCCTACTCACACCTTGATCTCAACTTGTAACTTCCAAAAGAGTGAAACAATGAATTCCAGTTTTGGTGCTTTGTCATGGCAGCCCAGAAAACTTATGCAGCAGGTTGTACCCATATCACCCTGCCCTTCAGGAGTTTAGATTCCAAGCATCACAGCATACTAACTGGCTGGTACTCAGTGTTTCTGGGGTAGGAGGAGAAATAGGAGCATGGATGGATGGATAGATGGATGGATGGATGGATGGATGGATGGATGGATGGATGGATGGACTGATGGGTAGATGAGTGGATGGATGGATGGATGGATGGATGGATGGATGGATGGATGGATGGAGACATTCAGAGATGGATGGATAGATGGATGGATGGATGGATGGATGGATGGATGGATGGATGGATGGACTGATGGATAGATGAGTGGATGGATGGATGGATGGATGGATGGACCAATGGATGGATGGATGGATGGATGGATGGATGGATGGAAGGAGAAATGCAGGGATGGATGGATGGATGGATGGATGGATGGATGGATGGAGACATTCAGAGATGGATGGATGGATGGATGGATGGATGGATGGATGGATGGACTGATGGATAGATGAGTGGATGGATGGATGGATGGATGGATGGATGGATGGATGGACCAATGGATGGATGGATGGATGGATGGATGGACGGACTGATGGGTAGATGAGTGGATGGATGGATGGATGGATGGATGGATGGATGGATGGACCAATGGATGGATGGATGGATGGATGGATGGACGGACTGATGGGTAGATGAGTGGATGGATGGATGGATGGATGGACTGATGGGTAGATGAGTGGATGGATGGATGGATGGATGGATGGATGGATGGAACAATGGAAGGATGGATGGATGGATGGATGGATGGATGGATGGATGGATGGATGGACTGATGGATAGATGAGTGGATGGATGGATGGATGGATGGACCAATGGATGGATGGATGGATGGATGGATGGATGGATGGAGAAATGCAGGGATGGATGGATGGATGGATGGATGGATGGATGGATGGATGGACTGATGGGTAGATGAGTGGATGGATGGATGGATGGATGGATGGAACAATGGAAGGATGGATGGATGGATGGATGGATGGACGGATGGATGGACAGATGAACCGATGGTTGGATGGTTGGATGGATAAATGAATATAAAGATGTGAGTGCATGGGTGGGTGTGTGAGTACGCAGGTGAACAAATGAATGGATGTATGGATGGAAGAACACACAGGGCAGCCAGCAGATGCTGCAAGGATTCTGCAAGATGCCTCACGTGCCTACAAGTACTCACATATCATGCCGGCATGTACAGCCGGCAGAATGGCTGCATCACGCCCGTGGATTCTACAGAAATCAATGCAACCTCAACTCCAGGAGAAAACAGGCCATCATTTTCTGTAAAAGTGCCAGGAACTGCCCTGATCAATGACTTGGTCCATCTGTTTCACTGTTCACGCCACCTACTTTTATTCCTCATGAATGACAAAGGGGTCTGGAAGGAAGTAGCTGGAAGGAAGGGTGCGTCAAGGGGACTGGGCGCATATCCCCAAGGGAGGCCATGGGGCAGGTCCTTTCATGGAGGGTGACATCCTGCGGAATCTCTTGGGCTGACAGGTGAGACGAGCAGGGCGCGGCAAGGAGAGGCTGACCCCCAGGTATGCCGTCCTCTGTGGGAGCCACCTTGGTGGCAGGTCTCCCGATATGAGAGTATCTGACCATGAACGAGAATTAGAGGGAGCTGAGGCACAGGGACACAGCCATATGCCACACACAAATTCAGGCACCCGAGAGTGAGCAATGATACACCCTCCCACCATGAGCACCGGGCCGGGGCGGGGGTTGCACGTTCGGCAAATGCTCAGCTTAGAGAAGCATCCTTCTTGTTGCCCTTGGCCCAGGTCAGGGGGGACAGATGCCCAGTGGCCTCAGGAGAAGGGGCAAGCAGGAGCGAGGTCTAGGAGGATGAGTCTGCCTGGAACAAGGGCCCTGCATCTGGTCAACCCTCCCCGGCTCCGGGAGCAGCCTGGCTAAGCAACTGAATAAAATAACCCGATGCACTCAGTGCAAGGCGCCCCCAAGGCTGCAAACACTTAGCTGTGCCTCTCCCCAGTGCCCAGGCCACTGGGTTTCTCCCCTCCAAAAATAATAAGTATTGGGAAAAACCCGATGGGCAGTGAGAACTCTCTGGAAGGTGCGGCCAGGAAAAGCCATTTGTTAATCTACCCCTTTCTGGAGCTCCGGACCCATTTGGCTGGGCTTCTGGGCTGCTCGTTGCCAACACGGCCTCTGCTAATAAGTAATTAGAAGATAATTAACATTTGTAACATACAATGGGAAACAGCTGGACCTACGACTTATTAAAACCTAAGAACCTGATAAATCAATTGTGTAGAGACATGGAACACAGGCTCAGGTATGGGCATCAGCTTCCGTGGGCTCAGCCCTCCCCGCCCAGCCCTGGAAGCGTGTCCTCGGGTCCCAAAGTCAGCGACACACAAGTGTGGATTCTGTCCACCCCAGACACCCTCTGCTGGCCGCCCACTGCTTCCTGCGTCCCCACATGTGTCCAAGGATCAGAGAAAGCAGAGCCAGCCCTTTTCCATTGGCCAAAGTTCCCTGGGATGAAGAGAAAGGCCAAGGCACGGGCGGTGTGGCACCCTTCTCCCTCTGCTTCCCCCCCTTCCCCAGTCACCTGGGAGTTCAGGGAGAGAGGGAGCCTTGGGTGTGCCCCCCTGGGACTTAGCTGTGCCTCTCAAGCACCATGGGTTGGCCTCAAAAACGCCCGTGACGGGGGATGGCAAGAATAAATGAAAGCCAAGCTCCCTCCAGCCAAGACCAAGTCTGTGAAGCCATGCCAGATTCCAGACTGTGCTCTCCCACTCTGGTCCACCACAGCCTCCCTCTGACCCCACTGCCTCTCCCCTCCGTCTTGGGAGTGGCAGAGCCGGGAGGGAGCAGGGGTAGGGGGGAACACGTGTACTCGATGAGCCTGAATGCACTCCCGAATGCTTTGGTTTCCAGCCAAAACATTAGGATGCTGCTCTACCGACTAATCATCCTCCCTCAGGCGGGAGGGAGCTGAAATAAAAAACCCGGGGTGTCTGTGAATGTGGGGAAAGCCAGTTAGGACTGCGGTAACTCTCTCCCGTGAAGCTGGGCAGGGTGGACACTCAGGCTGCTCCCCGGACGCCCCTCGAAGACACTTCCTGGGGATTGTTCTTTGAGAAATGTAGGTCCAAACCGCCTCCACTTTCTCTCTTCAGCGAGAAGCCTGAGGAGAAACACTCAGGGAAGCAAATGTGAGGGGCTCCTGGTCTGGGGCCCCCTCCTCTGCCTGGGGCCACCTCTGTGCTCCACTCTCCTGCCTCGACAAGGTCCGTCCAGTCCCCCTGGTTCAGGTGGGGGCTGTCCTCACAGCACTTGAACCCCAAGGCCAGGGGATTGGTCCAGGGGCAGGCATGAAATGTAAACTGACCCCGTGATTGTGAGCTGACCCCAGCTGCCCTGGGATTTTTCTCCTTCAAGCTCAGGGAAGAGGCCTCCCCTGTCCCTGAGGGATTTGTAGCCCAGGCTCTTAACCTGGAAAGCCAGCATGGCTGCAGGGACAAAGCTGACATTTGGTGAGGCAGAGCGGGGCTCAGGACTGGCTGAGAATACTCAGGGCCCCTGTTCCCTCGGGCCAGCTCTATCCAGCTTCCCTGGCTGGATTTAGCGAGCCGAGGTGGGGGGGGGGGGGTCCCTGATTTAGTGAGCCAGGGGGTTCCTTGCTTTGGCTTAAAGCTGTTGGGCTGTGTTCCTGCTGTTTCCAACCACATCCAACCCACGCAAATACCCCTGTTCGGGCCCCATCATTCGTGGGAAAGGGGCTGGTGCTCAGCTGGAGGGGTGTGTTCAGAGAAAGATAAAACAAATACAAGGAAACAGATAGGAGAAAGCAATATTTAGCAAGTTAATGTGACCAAAGTAGCGGGGCCAGGGGGGAGGGGGGAGGTTTGACCCACTTACAAAAACAAACCATTTGATGTGATTTTAAAACCACGGCTCCCCTCGCTGGCATGCATCCCATAAAGAGATCCTCTTACTTGGCCCTTGGCAGGCAACCTGTCTCGACCCAAGCCCTCCATGTGGGTTTCTGGCAGATTCCTGTTTCAGTGGACTGCTTCCTGGCTTCCCAGAAAGGCAGACGAAACAGGTGCATCTCTGGGGGAAGTGGAGACCCCCGTGGGGGGGAGAGAAGGTGTTTGGTGCGAACCTCGGACAGCCAGCAAGGGAAAGGTCCTCTGCTTTGGGGGGTCGACACCACCCCGCCCCAGATCTAGAATCACGAGACAAAGAAAAGTGAGCAGGGACCTGGCAGGCAAGACAGCCGTCCAGGCAGGGGAGCCTGCCGAGTCCCAAGCCCTGTGCTCTGCCCTGTCCCCCCTGTAGTTTTCTCACACGCTGGGGAAGCATGGGTACCACCCACACCCATCGCAGACGGGGTCCTACAGCTCACCGCTGGCAAGGGGCAAGTCTGGATTCGAACTCGGGCCCTCCTGGCAAAAACCATGTTCCTTCTACCTTGTGCTCCAGGGCCTGCTGGGTCAGGACCTCCAGCCCCAAGCTCCCTCATCGGAGTCAATCAACACACGGCAGAGGGGCACCCCCCCCCCCAGGGCCACCTCACCACGGCAAGTCAGACTGGCGAGGACCATCTCGGGAGGCATGGATGGCCCGGAGCCAGCCCCTGGAGGGAAACTGACCAGGAGAGAAAAGCCAGTCACTTAGGACTACGCACTTACTAGGCAACCAATTTGCAGAGTCTGTCCTTAACTTGTGCCACAGGCAAGGTCTGCGTGGGCAATTTGGGTCCATCAGCCTTTAAATTCTAGAGGGCCGCATCCCTCCGTCAGGCCAGCCGCAGAGCCGAGACGGAGTGGCTCCGGACTGAGTGACGGCTGCAATGAGTGCATTCCTGCCAGGAAAATAGCATTACCACGCGGAGGTGCTCTGGAAAGTATTGAACTTCAGGAAGAAATAAAATAAAAATAAAATGGCTCAGGCGCTCCCAGGTGCTCCGTCATTATTGCCAGACGCAGCGGGGAGAAAAGGAGGCCCATTATCAAATAAATATCTCACCGTCCTTGGCAGAGAACGGCACTCACTGCATCACAGCTCGTGAGCGGCTGGCTGGTCACAGAGCGCCGCCTGGCTCAAGTGGGGAATCTTTGCCCAGCAAGGAAAGCCCTCGGGGGCATCTTGGGTGGCTTCTCATTCACAGTTGGGGAAACTGAGGCCAACGCTGTGCAGCAGGTCAGGGGAGCGGACCAGAAGACGTCCAAATGCGGAAGCACAGGACAGTACCCGAAGCAGGACAGACACACGACGGGTTCCCCAGGGCCGGCTCCCGGGCCCTGCTTGGGGACCCAGACGACTGCTGTGTAGCCTGTGTAGGACATGCCCACGACCTTGAGGAGTAAGGAAGGGCAGGTTAACACCAGGGCAGCCCTCAGACATCAGCCAGTGACTCGCCCTCCCCCACTGCTGATGCTGGGAAGCCTCCAGTGACGGGCTGAGCTCTGATCTTGTCCTGGTCTCCCTGCCCCTCTGTTCCCCCGTGTCCAGCCCCCTGTGCCCGTGCCTCTCCTAGCAAATAGGAACCATCTGAGGCCCCCATCCTGCTCTTTCTCTCTGTCCCAGGTTCTGGGAACCACAGGGTGAGCTCAGGAAGGGCAGGAGTGCTCTCCTCGCTCATGGCTGCATCTCAGACCCCAAGCAGTAGCTGTCGTGTAGCAGGTGCTTCGCAAACTCGTCAAGTGCACAGATGGGGGCCGGGATCCAACCACAGACCAGACTTCGGATCAAATACGACAGTGGTTCCCACGTCCACATCTGTGTGACGTTCTTGCCTTCCCCCGGAGTGCCCTCGTCACCCTCTGCACCGAACACTGGCAATCAGAGGACTACGTCCACGTGCCCACCAGGCCAGCAGCCAGGCTGTGAGCCTCGACCATCCCCCACAGCTGGCTTGTCCTACCGCACGCCCGGAGGAGGTCCCCTCCAAGTGTGCAACTCTCACACTTCAAAACTTAGAGTGGAAGCGAGGAAGAGCCAGGTGCAGGAGGGGTCAGCGGGACCCAAGCATGTCCCCAAAGTCACACCCCAGGTAACTTTGGGCGGCCACTTTATTTCCTGAGCCCAGGACCTTCAGCTACAATGCGGCGGAGGTAACGGTCCCATCTCGAAGGAGTCGAGTGGGAGAGAAAGAAGGGCGTGCACATCTACATCTAGGGGCACTTGGGACTTGTGTGCAGGGGGCCCCCTTATCACCGAGGGCTTGAATCAATCCCTGATGCTCTGACTCCCCACCCAGCCCCCAGAGCGTCCCGATCCGCCGCTCCCGGGCGTCTGTGCAAAGGGCTTTGATTCCGGAAGCACACGTCTTGCGTTTGGCCTCTTGCCTCACTCCCTCCGTGGATTTCTGTCCCCACCCTCATCACACACTGCTCCTCTCAGCGATGTTTTACAAGTGCCTTTTCCAGAGCCAAACACGCGCAGACGACATCCGGGGCCTGGGCGGTGCGTAACCACACGTACCAGTGCAACAGAGAAGTTCTAAGATGAACCGCAGGCTTCCGAGGTCAGGAAAGCTTCCGAAAGAGCATTTTCAACTCCCTTCCCTGACTCCGGGTTGGCTACCATTCACCGGCACCCAGCCCGGGGCAGTGAAATGACAGCTCCAGGTCACCAGAAGACCGCAAAACGGGAGGAACAGCCCTTTGATCTGCCTCGGGTGGGAGGCCCGTGGCCAGCCAGAGGCAGGAGGAAGACAGGCCAGGGCAGAGAGGGCTCCGGGTTCTGGGGGCCACCGCCAGGCGGACGTGAGCCCGGCTGCTGGCCACACAGCTGTCTCCAGACGCCCGGCCCCCTGCGGTCTCGCGCTCCGTGAGCGCTCAGGGGAAGCTGGGGTCTGGAGACCACTGCCCTGGGACTCAGAACACTGGAGGTCAGACTGACCTTCACCCGCTGGGCCACCCTGGAAGCCAGGGAGAAGGTTCCGGTCCCTCCGACCTCTGGGAAGTCCCAGGAGTCCTCGCTCACTCACCTCTCTCTCCCCCCACCCACTCCCACCCAGCCCCTGCGGGAAACACTTTCTTCCCAGACTGACCCTCATCCCCAGGACTCCTGGCAGGGCCCGGCCTCGGACTGACCCGGGAACGGTGGGGCCTGGACGGCAGGGCATCAGCACAGGATGATCCTGTGGGCTCTTCCCCAGGCGGCCTCTCTGGCGGTGTGCTAAGGGTCCCCAGGATTTGTTTCCATCAGGTACGGTAGGACACACAGACTCGAAAGTGACTGCCATGAAGGAAGAAACTGATTACGATCACAGATCCCGGAGGGGAAGCACACCACAAGGGGCACCCGGGGAAGCAGCAGGGCCAGCCTAGAGCAGGAGGCAGAGGGTGTGTGAGCAAAAGCCTTTACTGTGGTTTCCACATGGGAGGGAACAGGGAAGCAGGCTTCAGACTGGCTAGTTTGAATAATTTCAGAGGGTTCTGGGGCCCAGGGGCTGCTTCTGGCCATCTGTACCTGCCCTGGGGTGACTGGGCCAGGTCAGATAAAGAAAGTGCTTGGTAGGGTTGGGGCAGGAGGTCTGGGCTCTGAGTTAGATGCTTTGCATTTGAAAGGCACCCTCGGACTGAGTTGTTCACTATCTCTGGTAACTGGAGAACCTGGGAGGGGCAGTGCCCCAGGGCCAGCAAGGCCCCAGCACTCAAAGCCTCAGAATACAGAAAATAAAAGACAAGGTTGAAATCAGCCCAGGGAGGTCCTAGGGCCACCAATGACCTATATACAGTGGCTTTTATGCAAGAAGTTTCCCCATCTTCCAGGCAGACATGAGATGCAGGCTGGATTTCAGCACCTGTTCACCAAATAGACCCAAGCAACCTTGGACAGTGCACAACCAGAACAACTGTTCGGAGGCCCTTCGGAGGCCTTCGATGCCCAGGGCCTAACCCAACCAAGCCAGGGCCAGCCCAACCATCATTGAGGGACAAATGTCTTCACTGCTCTGAAAGCACCAGCAGGGACAGATCACCCCTAACCAGCTTGCGTCCTATTGGCTCATGCTCTGTACACAAGTCTTAAAACTTCCAAACAAGGCAAAGCTATGTTTTAAAACCCTTTGGGGCTAAACATCCTGCTCGTAAAGTATCAGTGGCGATGGACACCATCAGAGGGGAGTCAGTGATCTCTCAAGAGAAGCGACATGTTCTGGAACCTGCTCAGAGTCCTGCCTGCCCCTCCCCAGCGGTGCCTGGCCAGGCCTGGACCTTTTCTGGGGCTCCTGCAGGTGAACCCCATCTTTGAGCCTCTTTCTCCAGACGAGGAGGACATTCCTTGGAGAAAGCAGCAGTCCCCATTGGAAACTGAAGAATAAACCTTCTTCCTTCGGTTTTCCTCGGCAAAGACCGGCCGGAAGGGCTCTTTTGGGCGTGACAGCATGTGGTGTGGCCCAATGGTCAGGGTGGAAGGTTCTGCTCCTGCAGGGAATTTTTCTTTTTCCAGCGAAAGAATAAAATGAAGTGATGTCCTAACCTTGGGCTGTAGCATCTTTTGTGAAAGGCAATTTCAAAGCAGAAAGGGCAGCCCAAAAGAGAACCCTGTTTCTAAAACCGGGTCCCACAGAAGAGTTAGCCGCCAGGAGAGAGCTTGGACCGGCGAGGCCAGCAGTGTGTTGTGGGGCGATCGGGATGTGTACACGGGGCCTCTGGATTTTGTTTAGTTCTGCTCTTTTTTGGACCAGGGCTGCTGGAAGCCCTGCCTGGATGTGGCCACCCCGTGATGGCCAGCTCGAGGGACCCCCCCCCCCAACCCACCAACCCAAGCCCAGCCCTGCAGAAGGCTCAGAGCCCAGCAGCCCTGTCTCTGCACCTCCTGCCTCCTGCAGCCACAGGAATAGCACCTCATCTCCCAAAGGCGGGGAGAATGCAGGCAGCTCTCCCTGCAGAAGGGGTGAGACCCCCCCCCCCCGCCAAGGCTGGGATGTCCTGGTCCAAATCCACAGCGTGGGGTTTCCTGAGCAAACAGTCCCCGGACCAAAGCCAAACAGTCTCTGTAATAAGCCATGTTTTCAAACACGAATTTTAAAAACATAACTGGTGAAGTTGCTAGAGACTCTCAGAAGTGAGCAGGCCCCTGAGAGTCTCCTGGTCCTACAGCCTGTTTCTGTGATGGCGCAGGGCCAGCTGGGAGAGAGCTCCCTCCGGGGTCACTTCGGCAGCAAGCCTCAGGCCGTTGCCAAGAGAGCTACAGCTGCCTTCTCAGTGAGGACGAGGGAGAGGCAGTTTCTTGGCTCAGGACGTTCAGCAACACCTCCTTCAGGAAGCCCACCCTGACTCCCCTCCTCCACGAGACAGGGGCCCTGCCAGGGCTCTCAGAGCACCTGGACACGTCGCCCAACACCCACCCTCTTCACACACCCAGGGTCTGTCTTCAGCCCACTTGGAGCAAGATGGGTACGGAAGGTAATGCCCCACTGAACTGTAAGTGTCTGGGCGAAGACGGCCTTTGCCACTGCGTGCCCAGAACTTGGCGAGGTGCCCGCCATCGTTAGGGCTGAAATAATAAATGTCACAGATCTAACCAGAATAGCCGGCATGGCCTGCAGGCTCGGGGCCAGCACGTGCACACCCTTTACTTGCCTGAGCCCCAAGAGGCTGCTGTTCTGCGCCCGGGTGGTGGTGATGGAGCACTTCAATGGGTTAAAATCACTCATCCAACGTCACCTCACTGCTCAGGGACAGAGGCTGTCGGATCCCAGGGCCTCCCCGCAACGCTGTGGTGAGCTCAGCCCCGGGAGGGGTGAGGGAAGGACATTCAGTCCGTGCAAACACAGAGGCCTGGGATCAGAAGCAGCAGCCCAGTCGGGCAGCCCAGCGTGGCACAGAGAGGTCACATCCCACCCTGGCCCCTGACCTCGCCGCTCTCAGGAGGGCATACCGCTAAGCGGCCGTGAGGGGAAACCTGGGATCCCTGGAGACCCGCCCAAGCCCGGGGAAGTGGAGGCAGGGGCCAGAGGCTGTAGCAGATGGGTGGAGTGGGTGCAGCCCGGGTGTTTCCAGGAGGGAAGAACAAACCCAGAAACCGCCCCCCACACAGCAGCTGCCCCCCATCCGTGTCCTCGCTTTGTGCCGGCCAGGCATCCAGAGTGTCTTGCCACGGTGTGTTTGGGTGGACTGATTAAGTTTCATTAAATGTATTTAACAATTAATGCAGGACCACTGAAATCATGACGATCAAATCTAAGTTAAATGACGTCTGAAATTTCACTCTCCGGTCTAGAATGGCTACAGGCGTCTCTGTCGGATCGGCCTGAAGAGGTGTTTCAGTGCAAACAGTGAGCTGGGGTGGGCCGGGGCGGGGACAGCGGTAGACCCAGGGGCGGAAGTGCAGGAGGCACGCTCGTCCAGTGGGCGTGGGTCTTTCTTGGTTCGTGGCCCTGCACGGTGTGTCTGCTGCCATCCATTCCCTGCCCAGTTCCCTCCACCTCCCTTTTGACAACAGCTCTGTGGCCACCTGCCCCTGTCCTGGACAGCAGGGGTCGCTTGGGGACACGCCCACCCTGGCTGCAGACATGTGCGTTTCTCTGGCCACAGTGGGTGGCCCCGTGACGGGCACGTGATCCCAGCTGAGCCTGCGGACGCCTCGGGATTGCAGGGCCCGAGGGGAGAGAGGCCGGGAGGGCATGGCTGGAGCCGCGGCAGCCACCATGCCACCACGAGGGCACAGCCGAGGAGACGATGGAGAAGGGGCAGGAAGAACAGGAAAGGGAGAAGGTGGCCCTGGGGGACTCTGTGTGAGCCCTGCATGAAGGCCCCTCTTCCACCAGGTGGTGGGTTTTTTGTCACTGGCAACTGACAACAACAGATGTCCCAGCCAGGACTCCACGGGTAGAAACTGTCTCCTCTCCCTATAGGCAAGAACTAAAGACGTGTCTCACGTACTTTTAAAGGAGTTTTAAGGCAGTTTGCTCCGAGATGTATTTTGCTGTATTTCATCGCCCTTCTTGAGATGCAAACAGTCTGTAGGCACAGGGCCAGCCCAGTGCTGGGACCCGGCCCAGCCCGGCTCTACCAGGAGGGAATGTGAGGAGGAGCGGACTGGGCTCCAGGCTTGCTTGTCTTCATCTGCGTGCACCAAGCAGGGCCCAGAGACAAGAGGGACATTTGCTAGGGAGCCCCTCTTGAAGCCTGTGCCCTGGGCGGCTGGCTCAGCTGACGCTGGCCCAGCCCTGGTACAGACCACGCCCTCCACACAGCGGAGTCGGGCCACAGGCCACGAGCGAGTGCCGGAAACCGTTGACCCCAAACTTCAGCTCTAAGCGGCCCACCCCCTGCTGGCACCGGGCAGCTTCCTCGCCTCTCGGGGCTTTGCTTTTTCCGTCTGTGCGTGAAAGATGTGATGAGGGGACTCCCCCGGGAAGAGGAGGGCTGGGCCAGCCCTAAGCTGTATGATTCTTCTGCGTGCTTCTGGCAGCAAAGTGCTTCTGGAGACCACCCCCCCACACCCCCACCAGCGCCTGGCCAGCCCACAGGAGCCTCAGCCCTCCTCAGCGGCCAGCGAAGCTGGACCACAGCCGCCCGCTCCCCTGTGACCTGCAAAACGGGACACGCTTTCTGCCCTGTGGGTCCCCGGGGATGCCTGTGCTGAACCGGGCGGACGGTTCCTGGCACTGAACCAAACAGCCATCCTCCGCCGAGGCACCGGGGGCACACGGCCCCTGAGGTAGCTCCAGGCTGGCGAGGGAGGCCGTGGCTTCCCGTCCGAGCTCAGGGTCACAGAGCTGTCCCCCTCTGTCCCCAGGGCTGATGCCCTGGCGAACTGCTTCACAGCCCAGATGCTCCAGGAGCAGCAGCCAAGTCCTCCCCGAGCACAGCAGCATGTCAGACACCCCAGGTTCCCGGGGAAACACAGGACACCCGACTCAGTGTGCGGGCCCGGGTCAGCCTGCGGGCTCTGCTTCCAGGAGCAGAGAGACCCCCCCACCCTCCTCTCCCTCATCCCATAGCCTCCAGCGCTGAGCCTAGAGCGGGACCTGGCGTGGAGAGAGGAGACAGAAAGAGAGACCCTGACTGAGAAATCCCTAGGTCTCCCCCATCGCTGCGGCCCGCCCAGGTCATCAGTGGGCGCTCCCCTGCTCTGTCCACACCAACATCGCCCCGCTCTGCGAAGCCTTCACTGGGGGTCTGCCACACCCCCACCACCATCCTGGAGCACGGGGTCCGGGTCCTGACGTCGACAGCCGCCCAGTCCAAAGCCCAGCCCTGCCTCCTCCTACGGAAAATGGCAACGACTGTAGGGTCGTCAACTCATGCGAGCCTTGCGGTGACACAGGCACTCAGCAGGGAGCCTGGAACGGAGAAGCCGTCAGCAAAGGTGAGCAGCCGTGGACGAGGGTCTCTGTGAGGGGTCATGACTGCAGGGGGACACGGGCTCGCACCCGACACCTGCCGCACCCGGGTGCTGGAGGAACCGCCTCCCCCCCCCCCCCCCGCCCCGGGGAACGGTCGACGCCTCAGGTGGGGTAAGTCTCTGCTGCGGGGACTGGACGTCCAGCAGCATCGCCTGCCTCCGCCCCCCGGAACACCACCCACCTCACAACCCAAGTGTCTCTGGACACTGACAACCGTCCCCGGCGGGTGGAGAAGCACAGCATTAGCGAGAGGAAAAGCGGAAGGCTTCTTTCCCAAAGAAAGTGAAGGAAAATAAAGGATGGGCTTTCGCCCCCTCAACAAACGGTTACTCGACAACTCTATGGCTCCGGGTGCTGGGACGCATGGCTCACAGCCCAGCAATCTTCGTCCGCGGCACGAGAGGGGCTCAGGTGAGCCCGGGCACCGGCTGCGTCAACCCTCCAAACACACCGTCCTCTCGAACAGGACATACAAGCCGCCTCCCCTTCGAAATCCCCCTCCAGAGGAGACTTTCCAGAGCCCGTAAGACCTGCCCTGTGGGGGCCTTGGGACCCGTCCCTGGAGCATCCTTCGAGAGGGCCCGAGGGAGGGACGGCATGTGAGGACAGTGTGGCAAGTAGGGGCCCTGTGCTGTTAATTAAAACCTGAAAATGGAGCCTTAGGATTTAATTTACAATCCGAGCGGAGTTCTTCCTCGCACAGCCACAATCCCTCATTAACAGCCAGAAACGGAGCTGACGTTACACAAACTATGAGCAATAACGCAGAACGAGCATCTCTCTCGTTCCTGAGAGCCACAGTCTCTCCGACTGCCCGTCACAGTCACCTGTCCCACCTCGACAGGGAGGTGGGCGAGAGCTGGGGTCCTGGAGGCCGGAGACAGGTGCCAAGAGCAGGTCAGCATCAGGAGTCACAACGTGACTGCACACTGACGGACTCCCCCACGTCTGCCAGCGGGCCCTCCCCCCCAGCTCCTCCCATTCAGGCCTTGATGGACTCCCCCACGTCCGCCAGCGGGCCCTCTCCTCCCACTCCCCCTACTCAGGCCCTCCAGGAAGTCAACACTCGTCCAAGGTCACACGGTCCAGAAGTAAGCGGCAGGCTAGGATTCAGTCCACACCGTGTCTACCCGGCCCCCAGAGGCCCTACCCTGGGCTGTGTCTACCCAGTCCCAGGCCGTGGTCAGGGGCCCTTGTGCGTCAGACCGAACTGCTTGGGGGGGGGGGGGGAGGGAAGCTTAGTGAAAACCAGGCTGCCCTACAGAATAGCATCTCTAGAGTGGGACTGAGAAGTGCCCGCATCTCAGCTGATAAGCATCCCCGAGTCCGAAACCCCCTGTCCTCTTCTGCGCACAAGCCACGGAGACCCGGGTTTGAGGGGGGTCCTGCCACCTGGGCTCTGCCTCACCCAGCCCTGCGGCAAGAAGATGAAGCCACAGCCTCTGCTGTGGGAGCCAGAGCCCTGGCCGTGCCCCGGGGGCCCAGACTCGGGGTGGGGGCGCCCGCACAGGCCCCTGCTGCCCGGCTCCAGCCCTCCTGGTAGCAAGGCCAGTGGGGACTCTGTATTATTACATTATCTGCTGGATCCCCCGTGCCTAGGAGAGCAGCTGTCCCATAGGACGTGCTCAAAAATGACTGGAGACAGGGAAGGAGAGGGAGGGAGACACGGAGTCGGGAAAGAGGGGGGAAGCGAGGGCAGGAGTCATGGCGAGCTGGTCCTGACGATGGACACTGGGGCTCTTCAGCCACACCCCAGAGTCCCGGAAAGTGCCACCCAGAAGCCATTCGCTCTTTCCCGCACTGACTGGCACACTGGGAACAACTGGGAGCAAGGTGTCGAGTGAGCGAGTGGGGGAAGGGAAGAACCGTGGGTGGGGCATCGCCCACCATCACGGACAGCTTGCAGGTGCAGGGCTCCAGGTGACGCCCCGACCGGAGACGGCCACCGGCCCCGGCACTGTCTGTGTCACTGCACAGAAAGGACACACACAGGGTGCCCAGCACACCTGAGGAGGGAGGGAACAGGCGCTGAGAACCGAGGTATCTGGTCTGAGAGCCAGCTTCCAGGAAGCGGGGGAGGCAGGATGATCCCACAAGCTCTCCCGGGTCCCCAAAGGGCTGAGGACCCCAGGACAGCTCTCCAGCCCCCAGGAGCTGGCCTCTGCTGTCGCCTCCCACCCGGACCCGGACAGGCCCTGGGCCGCTGGCCTCGCTGTGGGGTGAACGCACCCTCCAGCCACCATCTCAGCTGCAGGGACCACATTCTGCAGAGGCGTCTTGGGTCGTCACGTAACCTTATGAAGCTTTTCCTCGGGCATTAAAGGTTGCCCGCACCCACCCCCTGCTCACGGGGCCGCACCCCACATGCACAGGCTGAATAATTAACGGGAGAACAAAGTTCCTGAGCAGAGAGCTGTGTGACCTTCTCCAGGAAGACAAGGCCCCTGGGAGCCCCCGCCCCTCCTCCCCCCTACAGCAGAGCAGCCTGGGGCTGGCACCAGACACAGAGAGCACCCCACTCTGTGCCTCCCAGGATGCGGTCTGGTTCCCTGAACACGTGTTTGTCTAGGGACTGAGTTCTCACTGGAATGCTTTCTGGTGGCTTTGGTGTGGGGTTTCAGGAAGACGAAGATACTTTGTAAAAAGCTAACTGTCAGACTCCTTCCTGCCTCTCCTTGCAGAGGGGTGGGGGCCGTGCTGGCTCTCTGTCTCCTGTCCTGCCCTCCAGTCGGGAAAGGAGTTTCCCGGGCCCTTGTCTGCTCTGGCCAGCCCACAGAACCGGATCCCAGAACCTCTCTCGGGCCTGGAGGCGTCCAGAAATCCCCAGATGTCGGCAAGTCCCTGCGGTCTCCGTCCTCGGTCTCCTACCAGCTCCGAGTGCTGGTGTCCACTGACCTCTCCACCACCCCGCTCTCCTCTCCCCTCTCGGGACGGAGCCCCCACCAGGCTCCACACGCCAGGCATCTCGTACGTCAGACTCGACTTGTTTCTGCCGAGGGCTTTCATGTCCAGAGTGGATGAGAGCAACCAGCTGGCAGGAGCAGCACAAGCCCTCTGGCTGTCCAACCACTTCTCAGAGGCTGGGCTTCCTGGACGATTCTCCTGGGTAACAAATTAGAAGCACCCACCTGTCCAACGGGACCAACAAAGTTTCCAGCACAAAGCGTGACCCCATGCATTAGCTTTAGAGGCCCAAGTGGCGACAGCCAGCTTTATCACAGCACCTGAACCTGCCGGCGGGCACAAGAAACACACCAGAAGGCCCACGGCATCCTTCGCTAAGGTGCTGAGGCCCCGGGCCGGCTCTGGCCGTAGAGGACCCCAGAGACGTCACCCCCCCCCCTTGGGGAGCACCGCCCAGGGTTCAGCTCCCTGCAGGCTGGAGGGTGCCAAGCAGATGGTGGCAGTGAGTCGCTGGTCCCCAAACTCCCCTGGCCCTGCGAGGATCCCCAGCTCTCGGGTCGTTCCCAGGCCTCTAGGAAGGATCCCAGTCACGTCAGGCCTGACAAGTAACACCTGTGGGCTTGAGGGGACATGGCTGGGCAGGTGTGACCACACCATCCTTCGTGCGCTCCCTCCCCCTCCCCCCACCCCGGGTCCTGCCTTGGGAGAGACCCTCGTGGAGGGAGACCCTCTCTGACACCCCAGCGGACCTCCAAGAGAGCGGCCACAGCCCCAACGGCCAGGTCCCCGCTGCACCTGACTGCCCTGCCCCCCCGGCACCCAGCTGCCTCCCTTTAATAAGCAAGTGGCCCGCCATCTCCTGCTCCTTCACGGCCCAGCAGAGTCTCCTCTGTGTCTATCAGCCTCGTGGCTGAAGGCCTCTGCGTGATCGGGCTCTTTCCACAGGCTGAAGCAATTTACCTGAATAATTTATTGCGGCACAAAGGCGGAGGGAAATTTGGAATCCTGAGCGGCCTCTTCAGAACTGCTGCCACTTTGTAGCATCCCCGGGAGTCCCAGCACTTTGCCAGGCTGGGGGCGGGGGCGGGGGCTGGGGATGCTCTCCCTGGAGCCCACCCCCCACTGCCCACTGGTCTCCAATGACTTCACTCTAAAGCAAAGGTTATGCTGGAAATTAATTCAAATGTGCTGTCCAAACAGTTATGTAAGCAGCTTACTTTTAAAGACCTGGACCAGAGACGCACCCCGGCGAAGGCTTACATAAGCTCGGGGACAATGAGCCGCTGGGATGGACGGTCCTCAGTGCAGCTGTCGGGAGGCAGAGCCGGGCACTGGGAGCACTGGCCAAGCAGGAGCAGGGCCACACAGGGCCCCCACCAGGTCCCGCTGCCCACCCGCAGGCTCAGAGACCAGAAACAGGCAGGGTGTGAGCAGCAAGCTGAACAGGAACCCACCGGAGGCCTCCAGGCTTCAGGAGCCATGCTCTGCCCTCCACCTGCCCTCAAAGCTCCAGCCCCTGGAGCTGCTTTTCCTCAGCAGAGAACCTCCCACAGCACATTTTCACCCCGTATGGGAACTTCCTTCCCACTACTTTGCATCCTTGCCCTTGATTTCCTCCTGGTAGAACCAGGCAGAACTCCTCAGAAACTGTCTTATTCATCATTTCCAGCACATAGTAGGTGCAGAAAAACAGTTACTGAGAAGAGCAAAGCAAACAACCACTACCCATTTGATCAACCTACCTACCAATCAAAGAAATGGAAATTAAAATAAGATTCCTTTTCACCTTTTAAATCGACCCAATATTTTAAATAAATTTCAACAATACTATTCCAGGCCGGTAAGGATAGAATAAGACAGACATTCCCAATCACTGAGGACGGGCATGTAAATTGGCATAACCATCTGGAAAACAATCTGTCACTTTGTGTCTATCAGCCAGGCGAGGCCAGGATATGCTATAGAAAAAAACCAACAAATAAGCTTTATAACAAAGTCTTGTTTCTCTCTCATGCCACACGTCCAGAGCGGTTTGACCGCTATGCTGGAGGAGAGAGTGGGCTGCACGTTGTACTGTTCTTTGCTCCAGGACCCATGTTGGTGAGGCAGGAAACACCTAGAATTCTGCTGGCATATGTGGTGGAGGAAAAGGAACGTGGAAAAACTAGACCTGCCTCTCAACTTCTGCCCAGTGGTGACACACATCACTTCTGATTGAATTTCGTTGACCAAAGCAAACACGTGCTTTGACTTCTAGCATAACTATGTGATAAAGGATGGGTGGGTGGATGGGTAGGTGGGTGGGTGGATGGATGGATGGGTGGGTGAGTGGGTGGACAGATGGAAGGAAGGAAGGAAGGAAGGAAGGAAGGAAGGAAGGAAGGAAGGAAGGAAGGATCGGATAGGATGGATGAATGGATGGATGGATGGAAGGACCAGATAGGATGGATGGATGGATGGATGGATGGAAGGAAGGAAGGAAAGACTGGATAGGATGGATGGATGGATGGATGGAAGGAAGGAAGGAAAGACCAGATAGGGTGGATGGATGGATGAATGGAAGGAAGGAAGGAAGGAAGGAAGGAAGGAAGGAAGGAAGGAAGGATCAGATAGGATCAATGGATGGATAGAAGGAAAGAAGGAATAAAGGAAGGAAAGACCAGATAGGATGGATGGGTGGAAGGAAGGAAGGAAGGAAGGAAGGAAGGAAGGAAGGATCAGATAGGATGGATGGATGGATGGATGGATGGAAGGAAGGAAGGAAGTGAGGAAGGAAGGAAGGAAGGATGAGTGGGTGGATGGATGGATGGGTGAGTGGGTGGATGGATGAAAGGAAGGAAAGATTGGATAGGATGGATGGATGGATGGATGGATGGATGGATGGATGGATGGAAGGAAGGAAGGATAGGATGGATGGATGGAAGGAAGGGAGGAAGGAAGGAAGGATCGGATAGGATGGATGGATGGAAGGAAGGAGGGAAGGAAGGAAGGATCAGAAAGGATGGATGGATGGATGGATGGATCAGATAGGATGGATGGGTGAGTGAGTGGGTGGGTGGATGGATGGGTGGGTGGAAGGAAGGAAGGAAGGAAGGAAGGAAGGAAGGAAGGAAGGGTGAGTGGGTGGGTGGATGGATGGATGGATGGATGGGTGGGTGAGTGGGTGGAAGGAAGGAGAAGGAAGGAAGGATCAGATAGGATGGATGGATGGATGGAAGAAAGGAAGGAAGGAAAGATCAGATAGGATGGATGGATGGATGGACGGATGGATGGATGGATGAAAGGAAGGAAGGAAGGAAGGAAGGAAGGAAGGAAGGAAGGAAATACCAGATAGGATGGATGGATGGAAGGAAGGAAGGAAGGAAGGAAGGGTGAGTGGGTGAATGGATGGGTGGGTGGAAGGAAGAATTGGATAGGATGGATGGATGGAAGGAAGGAAGGAAAAATCAGACAGGATGGATGGATGGATGGATGGAAGGAAAAATTGGATAGGATGGATGGATGGATGGATGGATGGATGGATGGATGGATAGGATAGGATAGAAGGAAGGAAGGAAGGAAGGAAGGAAGGAAGGAAGGAAGGAAGGAAAAATCAGATAGGATGGATGGATGGATGGATGGATGGATGGAAGGAAGGAAGGAAGGAAGGAAGGAAGGAAAGATCAGATAGGATGGAAGGAAGGAAGGAAGGGAGGGAGGAAGGGAGGAAGGAAAGAAAGAAGGGAGGAAAGATCGGGTAGGATGGATGGATGGATGGAAGGAAGGAAAGATCAGATAGGATGGATGGAAGGAAGGAAGGAAGGGAGTAAGGAAAGAAAGAAGGGAGGGAGAATGAGAGATGAAAGAAAGAGCTATAACAAAAGGCAAACCCATAAATGGAAAAATGAACCAGAGAGAAGGGATCCAATCTCTTAGTGGCTAGATGGTATAAGAGAGAAGACCAGTTTTCAACAGAAGGCCAGATGTGCCCCAAGATATACATTTGAGGTGTTTGGGGCACTTGGATCTTTGTTTTTATACTGTTAATTCCAGAGAAGGACTATAAGACACAGAGCCAACTTTGAGAAAGTGGAGGAAGTAAGACTCTCTCTCTCTCTCCCTCCCTCTCCCTCTCACCCTCTCTCCCTCCCTGCCAGCTTCACAAGAACACCCTGAACACCAGCTCTTGTCTGGCACCATGCCAGGCACCGAAGACACACACATACTTCCGTCCATCAAGATGGATGGGGAGGAACAGATAGACTGTTATGACATTGAGAAGTAAGCACAACGATACGGGTAAATCCAGGGAACATCAGGACCAAGAGAAATGGCACCTGAAAGTCCTGGGAGATCAGGGAAGGCCACCCAGAAAAGGTGGCACCTGCACCAGACCCCGAAAGACAAGGGCGAGCTGACCGGGGAAACCCCGGGGCGGCAGCTCACAGGACAAGGGTCACAAGGAGGAAAGTGAGACTCAGCAAGCGTGTCAGCCAGGTGAGACCAGCTGCTGTAACAACCCCAACATTCAGTGGCGGCAACGCGATCACCCTGGTCAGGTGGTGCTCCTGGCCAGCCCCCTCCCAAGAGGTCCAGTGCCAGGATCATTCCATCATGGAGGTCTGTAAAGCCCCTCTCCACCCCTCAAAAGACGGGGAAATGGGAGAAGCATCCCGGGAGGGTGTCATGGGCCAGGGCGGGAAGGGCTGCCCTTGTGCGTCCCACCCACCCCACGTTGTCTGGAAGCAGTCACACGGCTGCCCCGGCTGCGCGGGAGGCTGGGAAACCTTGTTGAGCTAGAGTTCAGTAGCATCTAGCCAGTTTGGAGATAACCATACTGACTCCCCTGCGATGCCCATCAAGCCCTGAGTACCCTGGGGGCTCCCATGCCTTCCTGCACCAATGCCTAGTTGCCACTAGGTTGCACCTAGTTGCCTAGTTGCCACCTAGTTGACACTAGGTACCTGGTGTCCCTTCATCGTGGAGGTATGTGCCAAAGGGCAGAACACAAAGGAACACCATGGGAGACCTCGTTCTGGGTATTTCACACCAACTAACCAGCTTGTGCAGCAGATCTGAAAGAGGCGAGACAACAAGGAGCAGGGATCGGGAGGTGAGCAGTTCGGAAGCTCCGTCCAGGCCTTTCCATTTACCCTTTCAGCAAATAGACATCATACACGACCCCATGCCCAACTCTGAGGGGGCTGGGGATATTTGGTAAAGACAGGAGGATTCAGCTTCCTTGCGCAGTAATAATCCAGTGAGATGTGAACGGTGGGAGGGATGCAGGTCAGGGAGGCTGAGGGGCTCTGCTGCCTCAGGCGAGTGGAACAGAGACCATACTCTGGTCTGTCCCGGACAGACAGACCTAGGACAGACACAGGAGGATGTCAGTCAGCTGGCGCAATGTGGTTGCTCTCCTTAGATTTACAAAGACAAAGGATGTGTTGATTTCCAAATAGGAAATGAACTAGACATCGAGCAGACACCTGTCAGAGACATGCTCACCTGTCACCAGCCCTCTTGGAAGTTCAGAGGTGATAACTCTATTTCTTTAATGTTTATTTTTGAGAGAGAGAGCGTGCACACAAGAGAGGGAGACACAAAATCCGAAGCAGGCTCCAAGCTCTGAGCTGTCAGCACAGAGCCTGACATGGGGCTCGAACCCACAAACCGCGAGATCATGACCTGAGCCAAAGTCAGATGCTTAACCGACTGAGCCACCCGGGTGCCCCAGAGGTGGTAACTCTAAAACAAAGCAAAGAAGGTCTGGGATTCCATCCACAGTGAAGGCGGGTGGCATCAGTAGGGACCTGAAAAGACTCCAGAGATGCTAAGACATTTTTATGGGGCAGTCCACCAGACAGATATTTGGGAAAAAAATCCCTAACTGGGGCAATCAACATCTTGGGAGGCAACTTCCATGGGCTTCTCAACCAGGCTTCCCATCTGGACCACTAACCCCAACCCCAAAAAGGACACGCGTGACTATTTCCTCAATCATCCGAAATAGCTGGAACAATTCTAGATGCAGGAGGCGGGGGGGGGGGGGGGGGGGTGCGGAGAAACTAATTTGTTACAACAGTGGAAGCTGTCAGGCATACGGTCAACGTCTCCATCCTGCTTGTCAAACCCCTTGACTCCGTGAATCCCGGTTCATTCAGAAAACCAGGCTCGTTGTTTTCAAAGTCAACAGTCACCATGAAGAAGCTTAAAGCAAATTTCCAAATTTAAGGGAAAATATCCCAGGTCTTGGACAGAGACCACGGTGGGTCAAAAGCCTCCTGCAGGTGCGAGCACTCCTAGTTTGCAGGTAAGGCACTGAGCCCAAGTCCCCAAAGAACTGGCCCAGAAGCCACCACTGTGCCTTTCTGCCTCTCCAGGGACCCTCCTGCTCCTCCTTGGGACCCAAATGGCACCCAACATATCAGGAAGTGGGCTGCAGCCAGGGAGGGTAGACAGCCGGCCCAGCGGGCAGACTCTCTTCCCAGTATTGGGGAGCCACAGTGGGGTCTTCAGAGAGACTCCCCAGCTGCTTCTGGGCACCTCCTTCCTCCCCGTGGCCGGAGCCTGAGGTCCAGCCTCCAGCTCAGCACATTCCTCCATCGGTGTCCCAAGTGGGAAAGTGGGGAGGGGGCTTATCAAATCCTTCCATGAGATCTGCTTTCTCAGCATTGCTGGAGGAAAGCTCCCTGACCACCACCACCCTCCCCCCCCAGGCACTGAGTGAGACATCTGGGTGGGAGGGTGGCACCCCAGGGAGAGGGGCTCCCACACGGCAGGCAGAGCTGAGCAGCCAGACGCCCACACCGTTGGAGCCCCAGATCCAGCATCGCAGGGAGCTAGACAAGACTGGACTGTGTGTGTGTGTGTGTGTGTGTGTGTGTGTGTGTGTGTGTGTGTATGTGTGTGTGTATGTGTGTGTGCGTGCATCCATGGTCTTTCTTTTCCTCTTTCTTTGATTTATTTTATTTTGTGCCAACTGCTCCGATGCTCTCAACTGAAACAGTCCCGGACGATCCACGCATGAAGCTTATATTCCAGGAACTTCCAGTGCCCGAGGGTGGTGCTGATGCCAAACGCATCTGGAATTCAGAGGACCGGAGGTCAGATGGGGCCTCTCAGCTCTGCTTTCTGCTCAGCACCTCCCCAGACCTCAATCAGCTGGGGCCTGAGCGGAGTTCAGAATTCTGCCCCTGACCGGGATTCAGCTCCAGTGACGAACTCGCGACACACACACACGCGCGCGCACACACAGACACGCCCACACCTCTGATGCTCCAGAGACTGGCAAGGCCATCTACCACCCGGCAGGGCCTCATCCCGGCAGCCTGGCTGGACAGTGGCCTTGAGGCCACGCTTGCACGGGGAAATCCGCAGTTTTCTCCCATGCTGGCCTGAGCACTCTCAGGCAAAGGCTTTCGTGGGCTGCAAGGAGGCCCAGGGGAAGGGTTCTCAGCCTCCCTCCCTCCGCCCACCTGCCAGCCCCGGGGTCCCACACGGGTGAGGTCTGGTGACAGACGCAGGAGCAGAGACCCACACAAAGACTCACACACATGTGTACATTCCAGGGAAGAAGTAAAATCCCCACTCCCGTTGCCATGGCAACTCAAGTTGGAGCTGTGGCAGGAGCTTTAATTGGAAGTGCTTATTTGGCTGAAGCCCCAGGAATAATCAACAGGAGATTAGGGATGTTAAAAACCAGCAGGAGCCACAGAGTGTCTTGGAGGAGATGGTAACAGGAGGGACGGTTCCTCTGAAAACTGACGGGGACAATAGCCAGTGTTTCCATCCGCTGAGTGACAATGCCACTCACTTTGCCAGGCGCTTTGCGCACACCATTTCCTTGAACCCTCCAGCAACCCTTTGATCATTTCTCCCATTTTACAGATGGGGAAACTGAGGCTCAGAGAGGTTAAAGAAGTGGCCCACAACCACCTGGGATTTAGAGCCAGCTCAGAATGACCCCAAAGGCTGCCAGCTCTCAAGCATGGTGCTGGGCCTCGTGTCTCCCCAAAGCCACCACCAATGGATCCCAGGACCCCCAGAGCCTGCAGCTCTTACAAGGCAGCTGGCACACCAGGGCACCCCAATCGCTAAAGCCCACAGCTCAGCAGGCCCGAGGGGCTGGCCAGGCTCGGCCTCCAAGACACCAACAAACACTCACATCCAGATTGTTGCTGGCTCTCTCCCCAGGCTGCCTGCCCCTGCCTCTTGGCTCTGCTCCTGGCCACCAGCGTCCACCCTCCAGCCCATGGGCCTGGTGACCCCTGGTGGCAGCCATGGGACACTGCACTGATACTCGGGCTTCTCCCACACCCCGAACAGGGAAGGTGCTGGTCCAGGAGGCTCCCTTGGGAGAGCCTCCGGGAAGGTGCCAGAGCCGGGGGAGAGGGGCAGCTTAGCCAGAGCCCAGCACCTTCTGGAGGTAGTCGGGAGTGATGAGAGAAGCAGGCAGGAGAGGTCACTTAGCGCCCAGGGACCCCCTGGGCACTGCGACCCTGCCACTGCCCACCAGCAATGAGGCGGAGGCCCACGGACAGGTGCAGATGGGCCCTCTGCAACAGCCAGCTCGAAAGGGTACTTGCGCCCAAACGTTTATCCACCTGGCAATTTAAATTACTTTTTTAAAGCGAGTGGCATTTACTCAGTTGGCATCTTATTGAATTTCCCCTTCTTGAACTACTCAAATATGCAAGTCACTGTTATTGCAAGGAAGAGGACTCACAGTTCAAACAGTGAGGGAGCAGCGTGCAAAGCAGCCAACGTCCCAGTGGAAGTCAGAGCAGGGGCACATGTGAGTCCGTTGGGGAGCCCACTCCTCGGTGTTAGGGAGCTAGGCACGGGGGGGTGCTGGGCACGGGGGCTCAGAGGCACACACTGTCGTCCCAGGACCCAGGCTCCTGCTGCACGGAGCTGTGAGCTCTGGTCTCCCATGGGGCTCCCAGACCACATCAGGGTCACCCCAGCATGGGCCCCAGGGGGGCCAGAGACACCCAGGGGCTCCCGACCCTTAGCCAGATGTAGGGAAACAGGGTCACTCCCACCCCTGCAGGCCTGCCTTTGAGGGGGCAGCATTCGGTGACCCAGACAGCTGGGTGGGACCATGGACTCTCCTGGCCCCTCCTCATGTCCCTGATAGAGAAGTCGTGATGGGCGTGTGCCACCCAGAGGGCAGCGGGGCCCAGGGAAGAAGTCAAGTGGCTCTGAGGCTCAGACCTCCAAGAAGTCCCGAGGCAGAGCCTCCTGTCCAGGAAGGACCGGCCCAGAGAAAGCTCTCCGGGAGACTGATGGAGGGAAGGAAACAGATTTGGGAACTAGAGCAGCCTGGGCCAGCACCTGGCCCTGCGGTCTGCTGGCTGTGACTTTGGCCACATCACCTGACCCTCTGTTTCCGCATCCCCTAACTGGGACAACAGCAGCCCCGCCTCTGGGGGCTGTCGTCAACCCAGAAGGACTGCTTGAGTACAGGGCGTGGCACGGAGCCCGCACAGGGCTACGCAGGGTCCCGGCCCCTCCTCCAGGCTCCTTGGAGGCTCCCTTCTCCCTTCGAGGCTGAGCCTCTTTCCACACCCAGTGACTGGCCTGGCCTCCGCTCCACCGGGTGCACCTACTAGGCTCTGGCTGGGCGAGGCAGATCCCAGGACTCCTGCTGGCTGCCTGGGTTCTGTCTACCACCAGCTCCTTCCTCTGGACCCAGGGACATACTTCTGCTCATCCTGAGGGATCTTGAAGCTCTGGGGTGGGTCTGAATAAAATAGGACCATCCCCTGGGCCCAGGGGAGCCAGCCAAAGAGCACAGGTGGGTGGGAGGTCCTTGAAAAAGTCCATTGTGGGTTCCAGGGCTGCACGATGGGACAGTTATCAGGGCAACACTGAGGCCCCGGGCTGCAGACACAGCCTTGCTATCTGCTGAATCCTTGGGGCCTGTTACAAGCCCTCAAGGAACGCAGTGCTAGGAAAACTGACCAGCCCGGCCTCTGCTCCCTGGAGTCCCGGACGGACAGCCTTGGAGCACTGTGCAGGGTGCTGGGGCTTCCAGCTGGGGCCCTGTAGCTGATCTCCCCCCCAGGGGCCTAGAGAAGCCAGACCCTGTGGCAGGACTCAGGAGAGGCTGCAGCTGCCACCCTCCCCCCCTCAGAGAGTGTTCCTGCTGGGAAAGCTCCTGGGAAAAGACAGTGACCAGTCCTCCCAGCAGAAACCCCCAGGGCTCAGATGCAAAGTGTCTGAAGCAGGCAAGTCTTCCAAATGCTGCTAGATCCCCTGGAAATACCAGAAAGTCCCTGGTGCCATGGAGACAAGGGGCTCAGAGTCCAGATCCAGAGGGTTGACCCCCACGGTGGAGCCAGATGGGGGTGTCCAGAGTGTCTGCGGGCTAAGAGTTGGGCTGATCCCTCCTGACTCCCAGAGTTCACGTTCATCAGCCATCGACACACACGCGGGCTCCAACCATGTCCCCCAAACTTAGCAAGAGCCACAATCACGGAGACAATGGCTGCCATTTACTGAGCGTTTGTGACAACCCAGGGACTCAGCATCACGTCACCTAACCCTCCACCAAATCTAGATGCACTGAGTGGAATTCTAAGCATGCTGATTACTACTATTGGTCCTGGCCCCACCTTGCAGGTGAGAAGTGGAGCCTGATGCAAACTCGGATCCGCCTGGTCCCGGGGCCTCTGACCTTTGCCTGGGAGAGGGCCCTGGCGCACCCCACCCCCCGGGTCCTCCATATCAGTCCCCTCCGGGAGGGAAGGGGTCACCAGCAGGAATGGGGAAGCTGCCATCGAGCCCTCTCTGGGACGGGACCCAAAGAGGAGACCACAGTCCTACTGCGGCCAGGACTGGCGGCTACTCCCCCCCTGCCACCGGAGCCCCTCCCGCAGCCTCAGATTTCCGCCAGATCTGGAGCAAGCTCCCAGGAGAGGGACACCGATGGAACGGACGTCACACCCTCACCTGGGTGAGAGCACCAGCCGGAGCCACTCAGGCACACTGAGCAGCAGCGGGGTGTGTACAGCCCTTCTTGACCTTATTGAGTGCCTGCTGTATGCCAGCACGTGCCGGAAGGAGCCGTGAACGGCCCAGGCAAGGTCTCGCCCTCCTGGAACTCACGGCCCAGCAGACAGGTAAGGAGGGGAGAGAATGAACAATCCCGCGGTGAGCACACGGGAGAGAAAGCGAGAGGGCGACAGAGAGGTGGAGAGGGGAGGAGGAGACAGAAAAAGACAGAGAGATAAAGGAGGGAGACAGAGACACAGGGAGGCAGGGAGACGGAGGGAGAGAAGGGGGGACAGTCAGGGTGAAGGGTGCCCCACCCGAGTGCCAGCCGCCAGTGCGCCCCCACCCCAGGCAGCGGCTGAGCTTGGCTTGGGCCCGGTGCTGGGGACAACCCTCCACTTTGTGGGGTGTGGCTACACCCCCAGGTCCGGGTTAC